>NC_142945.1:45431302-45583802 GCF_046866305.1 Octopus bimaculoides | reverse complement strand
TTATATATACATACACATATTAGTGTGTATGTGTTTACACACATATATATATATATAGATATATATGCATGTGTGGAGCAGTGAATACATATGTAAACGTATGCAGAACCACGTGCATGCACATTTCTTATCTATATAGAGATATTTCCTTAGAGAATTTATCATTAAGCTTCTTTTTCTTCAATGGTATTTAAGATTCATCTCATGCTGTTTATCAATAAAGAGATGTATTGTTGAAATTAAAAATGTAGATAAATTTTTATTGTTTATGAATATTTAATAGTAAACATATAAACAATACATGTCTATAAATATTCAATATTGGATATCTGTAAATGCATAAGCATGTTGTTTATTCAATAAAATTATCTTCCCCCTTAATTAGCATCGGCATTGGTAATCTATGTATGTGCATTCATATTTATATATGTGTATATATTTAATAGAAATATGCCTATTTTTAAGTATTATTTCTTAATAAACTTCTTTTATCTTTAGTATTCCAATATTTTGATATTCTGATATTCTTCAAGCTTTTCTGCTACTACAATCTCAATGGCATGAACCATCAACAACATTTACCAATAGATTTGACCATACAAGCAAAATTATGGTATTTCCATAAAGATAGAAAATTCATTTAATAATAAGATTATGCATGATAAAACTAACACCCAAAACTATTTTGTGTTGTAGTAAGTTATAATGTAAATAGTTGCCTTTATTATCATCTAGATATTCCATACTATGTATTTACGTCACAATCTATTCTGCTTTATTTCTATGCTCACACCTGTCTGTTTGTCTGTCCGTCTCTATCTTCTTTGTCAATGGATAATTCAGCGAAAGGAGGGGTAACAAGTCATAAAATGAAGCATCGTCCAGAAGAGAGAACTTCAAACCTTACCGTTACAAGTGAACTAAGTAAAATGCATGCTTGGAGAGGTGCCAAAGTGCGGCAGTGTAGATGTGTACAATCCAAGACAATGTTGAAAAACAGGTGTTGACAATAATGATTATGATGTTTTATTTCCTCATTCAACAAACAATGTAGACTGTTAACTACAAATACTGTGCTGAGTAGACAGTATTGTAAATGGAGCTTTCATTACATATAAGTATTGCGATGATGGAGAGAGTAATTGAAGGTTTTAATGCCCCAGGTTTTTGAAGTAATTCAGCACGTATAGCTTTATATTCCCCTTATATATATATATATATATATATATATATATATATATATATATATATCAGGAGAGAAAGAGAGTGGAGTTAGAGCGATTACAATGTTGTTAAATGATTTGCTTTCTCAGAGCAAAGTATATAAATATGTTAGTTTCACTATAATTTGTATTTCATTTTTAGGAAAAGGAAGATAGCCTGAACTACTCTTTAAGCTATCAGAAAACATTGGAGTCTAACAAGATCTGGTGGAGCCTGTCTATTTCTATGCAATAATAGTCAGTAGCATGGAGAGACATAGGCTCCAATAGAGCCAGTTGTAATACAATACACAATAGCAAAACGATGGAAAGAGTCTACCAGGTGATATTGTAATTGAGTTTATTTATCTTTGTGCTATTGATAATCACAGCTTATTCTGATGGAGCTTGATGTCAATGACTATTACAATGAGTTCCATTGTAGCCTATCTATCTATATGCTATTGATTGTTATACAAAACTCTTATGGAGCCTATTCAAAGCTGTTGAATATTACAACTGGCTCTGATGAAAAATGTTCATCTCTGTGCTATTACTAGCTCTGATGAAGCTTTTCTATACTATTAACTATTACTATTAACTCTGGTAGAGCCTGCATATCTCTATATGGTATTGACTATGATTCTTAAACTATAAACTAATTTTATTTATTTGTAATTAACTAGGAACACTTGGTCTAATTTAGTTTTTCTCTATGCCATTTAGTAGATTTCCATATATGGAAAGCAGACAAAATGAAAAGGTGCACATTTCGTCCACTGGAAGATATCTGCTACACACTCTTGCAGATGTGTTGTGTATTGGAATATAGTTTTATATGATTTGTATGTAAGCACACTGTTGCAGAAATTTTTTATGATGCTTATCAAATTGAAGAAATTTTTGTCAAATGCCATTTTTTAGAGTAGCAACTCATTTCTCTTATACATAAACATCTACTTATTCAGTTATAAATGAAAGATTTTTTTTTTAACAGGCAGGAAATTATAAATTAATATGAAGAATCTTGCTTGAAGATAAATTCAACAGAATAATACATGACATTACTCTCTATTGGTTATGATGAAAGTTGCAGTTAAGATGATCAACCGAACAACCTGCTCATGAAATTGAAGTGCAAGTGGTTGAGAATTCCTCAGACATGCATACCCTTAATATAGTTCTTAGGGAGATTCAGGTGAATATGGTGTGATGGTGCTATGTAAAAAGTACCCTGTACACTATGTAAAGTGGTTAGCATTAAGAAGGTCATCCAGTTGTAGAAACTAAGCTAAAAACAGATTATTGAATCTGGTGTGACCCCCTGGTCTTACCAGCTACTGTCAAATGTCCATTTTTCATGCTGCCATGGGATGGACGGTTTGACAGGAGCTGGCTAGACAGAGAGCTGCACTGGGCACCAATTGTCTGTTTTGGCAAGGTTTCTATGGCTGAATGCCCTTCCTCATGCCAGCCACTTTACAGAGTGTACTGGGTGCTTCTCATGTAGCACTAGCACAGGTATTTTTTATGAATATTTTAGAAAATAATCATAATGAAATATTTCCAAAGAAGCAAGATATGATTTTGATATGATGTTCCATTGAACATATCTTTTGGATTTATTAGCCAACACTGTGTGTTAGGATGATTGTAAACAATTCATCTGTAAATCATGTGCTAAGGAAGCTGTTGAATATGCAAATTGATCTATCTCGTTTTCTTTAAGTAAAGACTGTTTTTGATAATGCTCTTAATGAGAATCAAAATGCACGTAGAACTGCACTCACTTTTCCTGACCATGCACGTGTTGTGCACATGAATTGTTTATAACACATTGCAATACACAGTGTTACCTACAAATATATTGATATGTTCAATACTAGGTTATAACAATGAAGCGAAACATTAACACACCAATAATTTAATATACGATTTATCTAGAATTCAAAGATTAAAGAAAAGAAACCTGGATATGATTAAATTGTAATTTTTGTTGTATTTGTCTTGAGGAGTTATATCTTCAAATGTCTGATGTTGGCTCACAGAAGATGAGTCTCAAATGATTTATGTCTGTAGTGATTAATTCAGATGAATTTGCTTCCATTAATCCCAATTAGTTTGTCAAGCAACTCCAACAACCAAGTAATTAATATTATTTAGGTCAATTAGGTTATTTTTGTACAGGAACTGAAATTCTCTAAATCAACAATTTCGATATTTAGCATCATAACCATCATTGTTATTGCTTCATTTTTGTCTCTATTTTCCTATAATCACGTGAGTTATAAATGGATCTAATTTTTTTCCTCCCAGATTTGTCACAATGTCAGCGAGTTTGGTTGTTAGATACTGTTTCTGGGGTCAGAGAAGAGGTTTTGGAGAATAGTTCTTCCATGAAAACGTAATTGGAAAAGACCAAAAGTGATTCGTTGGAAGATATGCTAAACACAAAAATGACACAAATGTTTTGCTCATTCTGGTTTAATGCCTCAGTTCTCTGATGTAAATCCTTCTACTTAATGCATTGTTTTAATTTCTGTTGAGTTTTAAAAAATGAGAATGCAGCTTGTCACCAGTAGGTTTCACAGAATACCTACTAACCCCTGGCTACAATCTATAGTTAGAAAATGAATCAAGTAAAGAAAGGCAGCAATGATAATCAAAAGTGCATGCATAGTACGCAAGATGAAACACAGAAAGACAGAAAAGTGGACTTCAAAAGAGCCATAAAAAACGAAAGGGTGTTTTGGCTTGTCAGGAATTTGGTGGACCTTGAGAAGCATGAAATTTATAAAAGATGCAGTGTCCTGGCAGCTAACAACTGATATGTGGTTTATTTCATGTTATGAGTAATAGTTTGTTCCAAGCTATAGATAGTTTATTTAATTCTTTGACAATTCTGAGTACATTACGGAGGGAGAGTGTTAAGCAGTGATAAGTGAAACTGTTAAGTTATTATCAATCCAAATATGCTTGATGCATGTTCGAACTGGAGAACAAACCACTCACTGTATACACACCATTTGTCAACAAGTGAGATATATTTTCGATGACAAAACGCAGTGAGCAGTTTGTTCCCCAGTTCAAACATGCATCAAGCATATTTGAATTGATAATAACATTGCAATTCTGAGAATGGAAAAATGTTTCCAGAAGCTATGGGCATTGCACTGTTTGCTACTGAATTCAGTAATAATGTCCAACAACTTAGATACAAAGCCACATGTTTTAGGAAGGGTGGGGTATAGTTGATTACATTGACCCAGTACTTGAGTGGCATTTATTTCATTGTCTCTGAAAAGACGAAAGAAAATGTCAGTCTTGGCAGCACAATATGGTCAAATGCAGGGGTTATGTATAAACTAATGCAGAAGTTTCGGAATGCAAAACTGTACCTAGACTGTTGGAGTGAAGAAAAATATGGCCGAGGGAACATTAATGAGACAATTATGGGAAAGATTGTTGGAAATAAAATTTCTTGTTTGTCAATGCATTTTTTTAAAAGTTAAAATTAGGAAGAAGAAGAAGAGCTCACAGGTCTTTTCATGATCAGGTGGGGAAAACTGAATGATGGAAGAATTAAGACATCTGTCAGATTCCCAAGAAATAAAATGGCCTGATTTAGAGATTAAAATACTTTTATTGTATTCAAATTCAAATCATCATCATCATCATCATCGCTGTATGTCCAGTTTCTATGGTGGCATTGATTGAACAGATTGTATTTTTAAAAACTTGACATAGATTTTAAATGTTTAGAATTATATGGATATCTAAAAATCATGTTGTATAAATATGAATTAAAATTACTCCTAGTACTTACCCCAATCATTAAATAAACAATAGTAAATATGTAATTATAATGCCAAAATAATGGTGCTTAGAAAAGACTATTTAACAGAATGAAAGAAGATTAAAAAATTTAACAAAATGTAAAAAAAAAGTATTAAAGAAAATTCCTTTATATGAAGTTGAATTTTCTGTCTGAATGAATTTTGATTTAATCAGATTTACTGAAAATAAAATTCTTAGATTTTAAAACTACTTCCCATCTATGCCCTACAACTGTATGTCCATACATCTAAGAAATTCTGTAATTTAAAATATCAAGAAATTAAAGAATTTAAGAAAAGGAACCAAACAAAGAAGTAATGTATTTAAAAATGGGAGGAAAAAAAATCAAAGTTTCTAAATAAATCTCAAGTAGTAGAAGCAATTTAGTTGTGTTTATATGGTTATTTTCTTTTCCTTAATGCTGTATTTTGGTCATATTTTCAGAACTAATGTTACAGCACACTGTTTATAGATTTATAGATACAAGCACACACTAATTCAGGTACACAAACAAAAACTACAAAATACATTTACTTAAATGTTGTTATCAGACATACACTTTGTCAGCCATATTTAAAGCATAAAGATATGGTTGATATACTGATGTATGTAGATGATGTATTTTAGAATAACAGAAAGTAAATAATTTTTTCTGCTACAGACACAAGGCCTGAAATTTTGGGGGCAGGGGTTAGTTGATTATATCAACTCTACTAACCAACTGGTACTTATTTTATTGACCTCGAAAGGATGAAAAGCAGAGTTGACCTTGGCAGAATTTGAACTTGGAATGTAAAGAGATGAAATTGTGCTAAGCATTTTGTTTAGCATGTTAATGATTCTGCTAGTTTGATGCCTTATAGAAATGAAATAATGAAATGAATAATGAAACTTGATCTGCATGTGTGTGTGTGTGTGTGTGCGTGTGTGTGTGTATGTGTGTGTATTGAATGATATGTATCACCAGCTCTGCAAGAATAGGACACAATGAAGTGGGCAGGGATGGGAGAGATAGGAAGGTTTCTAAAGTTGCGTTGATTAGCAACATGAATACCTGTAAGTTTTAGTCTCAAGTGTCTTGGTAGCAGTACACTGACAAATTCAAGTAACATCTTTCTCATTCTAGGAGTAATTAACCAAACAGAATATTCAGCATCGGAGCTGTATAGCAGAAATGCAATCAAGGTGAACAAAAGAATGAAGCAAATGAGAAAAGGAGCCATAAAGAATCTCTGCATCAAACCAAGAAGCACCAATAATTGATTAACATTTTCTCTGCATGAAATGAACTTCTCATGTCAGCTTCAGGGAACTCACTGTCATATTTGTGTGTTGAAAGAACACTGAGAAAATGAGAAGTTCATATCTGATCGCATGACAATCTAATAACCAAATTGAGGAACTAAATAGCTAATTTTATCTCCAATCAAAGCTTTCAAAAACGATAGAAACATTTCAGTTGGAATGTCCTCTAATCATAGATCTGCACAATCAGGACTGATCCTCAGCTAAACAACTTCCATATTAGCAAATTTGAGCATAATTTATTCTGAAACTGAGAATTTGACTTATATTTTGTTTGAGAATAAGGAATTTCCTCTGATACTTTTTTTAAAATTTCAAATTAAATGCATAATTGATATTTTATTCGAAACACATAACAAAAACAAAAAAAAACCAACAATGTATAAGTCATAATATGATGCTACCAACTAATTAGAGAAGTAATGGTACTTTCTTGAAATGTTCTTATATTCTGCTCAAAGAGAAATTACTAAACTTGAACAATTATAAAAGAACTCTTAGAATAGGCATTTTCTTCATAACTTCCACATAACTTCTCTCTAAGTCAATAGCACTAATCAACCATTTATTGATGAGTCTGTTTACATAAAATATAACCATTGAGTCTATCATTTTTAGATGACTTGTATTTATTATCACGATGTAGTTATGTTATTACTTGACAATTAGTGTCTATGTGTAGACAAAATTCATTCTCCTTACTACTGATCTCTCTCCCCTGAGTATTCTCAAAATTATTTTTAATCAACAGCTGCCTTCAGGAAATCAACTCACAGCCCTCTGAAGTCATCATTCTCAGTAACTTTAATGAACACAGCCTTTCATGATCCTTGCACTTGTCTACCCTGAAACTGCTGTTGTAGAGGCAAAAATCATTTTCTGCTAAGGTACCCTTTGCTCCGATTAATATCTTCATCTTCCTATATTCTTGAAGGAAACACCAATTTTCCATATATTCTTAGTAATCACCATATTCTCCTTTCCCTCAGGTGTTGGGCCACTGGCTGACCAAACTAACACACATCCTGCTTTTCAAATGCACGACAAACCCTGAGCTGTGAACCTTCAAGTTACAAGCCAGCTAACCGGCCAGAGTTCTGGCACTCTGTAATGAAGAAAACCCTGACCAGAAATGTGCTTCACCTCTGACTCATCTTAGACAGGTAAACAGGAAACCAGTACTATCCATCTATGTATGTCTCCCTACATCCCTAATACAGCCAGAGTTCACAGTACCAGCATCACCTCTTACAAATTATGGGATAGTGGGCTTTGGGTACATAAATTGTCTGAGTAGTATTATATTCCTGTACATATTTGTATTGCAGGAAAACATTACTGTTTACAAAACCTCCTGTGCTAATCACATGAGAAGAGACCTTTTTTCATCACTGCAATATCTTCAAGATGGCTATGAGAAAACCAGCAACAAAAACAATGAGGATTTTTAACAATCACAGCCAAGCCACAGATTTTGAAGTTGAGTAGTCAAATTGGTCACAGTGTATTACAGGTGTTTGTTTTATCAACTCAAGAAGGTAAAAAAAAAAAGGCCCAGTTGAACACAGTTAACCAAGTATAACACATTACAGCAAAATACAACAATGAATTTAGTTTTACTTCAGTTTCCTGCTGCTTCTGTCTCATCTTCATTTTATGTGGTGATAAAAATGAATGATTTGCTTAAAGCTTAAAAATGATTGAGCTTCTGTTCAGTGTCAGCAAATACAATTTTGTAGAAATTAGTTTCATTGAAACAAGAGAAGATTTAAGATTGTGTTTCAACAAAATACAAAGCTACAAACCAGGAATAGTAAGTGCTGCATGTTTAAGGTTGAGTGGTCCTTTGTATTAAGTACATTAAAATGGAGAGGTTCTGTGATAGTTGAATTCTGAGAAGTTGTCAGCGAGCAAAGAAATGAAGTCATAAAAGAAAGAAAAAGAAAAAAAATGCAAAGAAACATAAAAAGCAACAAAAGAAACAAAACCTTGCCAAAAAAAAAAAAAGCATCCTCGAACAAACAAACAAACAAACAAACATAAGAATGACAAAACTTTGTAGGCTTCATCTTATGTCAGTATTAGATAATTTCGACAAGTTTAAAAGTAAACATTAGCATACTTTTTGTGGGAAAAGTTCATGGTAGTTGATTGAATTGATTCCAGAAAATTATGGCTACTTGAAAAATAGTATTGGAAAGCAAATGATAAGATATTTATTAAGATGAGAATAAGTATAAGCACTATACATCAATGATCTGACTTTGAAGTGCTCAACAACGCAAATGAAATAGACCCTCCATTTAGCTTTTCTACAGATACTAGAACAGCTTTTTTTTTTTTTTAATTTGCATTTGTTAATGTTTGGTGACTATTTTCTTACATCATACTAGACTCATACTAGAAAATTGTGTTTTATATTATTTCTTTTTTTTTTGTTTTGAATAAACATTATCTAAATATTAAAATAAAATTTGCTAGTTTGAAACATTAATTTTGATAATACACTTCATAAGGTTGAACGCGACCCTAACAATCAACAGTCATTAGAGAATACTGAAACTGTTAACATATCAGTTAAATATTGATGATGACGATGGTGAGGAGGAAGAGGATGGTGATGACTGAAATATTTCCTGAGCACAACTATAATCTTGACATACGGTTTGAAAGAGGTGCCTGACAATTAGATAAGTCATCCCAAAATAATATAAGGTGAAAAATAAAAAAAAATGTCATTCAACCTTCTTCCCCCCCTCCCCCCCACACGAATTTTTGTCTTGGCAACAACAAAAGCAAGCCAAGAAATAAATGAAATAGAACACAAACAATATCACAAAAGCAGTTCACCTGTTTGCCATTGAGATGAAGCATAACAGTGTAACACAAGTGAAATAGGTTTCAGAATTTAAACCCATTGAGAAGTTCACAGGAAAAGTATAACAAAAGTTTCTGGGAACAATAGCCAAAACAAGAAGGAAGTGGCTTTAATGTATCACCAAAAATAGACATACTTGTATGAAATTTTAAAAACGTAGTGTACTGTCTTAAATTCTTATTTCAAATATGACACAAATCAAGTTTTGATAACTTTAAGTATAGCATTTTGAGGCTATGTATAATAATCTTTGTTTTAACCATTTACTACTTGATACAGGGTAAAGATTAAAACATTCTATGAAATGAATGAAAAGAAAGATAAAACAGAACCTAAACTATTGAGACTCATTAGGGATTGGAACCTAATTTGTACAGTTGCATATTTTGGATATATTACTGAAAGGGACATTTATGATACTCTAGTTGTTGGCACTCCGTCGCTTACGACGTCGAGGGTTCCAGTTGATCCGATCAATGGAACAGCCTGCTCGTGAAATTAACATGCAAGTGGCTGAGCACTCCACAGACACGTGTACCCTTAACGTAGTTCTCGGGGATATTCAGCGTGACACAGAGTGTGACAATGCTGACCCTTTGAATTACAGGTACAACAGAAACAGGAAGTAAGAGTGAGAGAAAGTTGTGATGAAAGAGTGCAGCAGGGTTCGCCACCATCCCCTGCCAGAGCCTCGTGGAGCTTTAGGTGTTTTCGCTCAATAAACACTCACAACGGACGGTCTGGGAATCAAAACAGCGATCCTATGACTGAGAGTCCGCTGCCCTAACCACTGGGCCATTGCGCCTCTACCGATACTCTAGTGTACATAAACAAAATCACATGCACTAATGAAGGAAAAACACTCTACAAAGATGTCATAAAAATTAAAAATAACAAGGAAGGTCATATTTATTCTTAAGACAAAAGAAATCAATGAAAGATTTAATACTCATTTGAGACATAAAGTGATGTCAAGCACATCAGACATATCAATGAAACAGATACTTAAGCAGACGAGTTGTGCATACAGCATGTGATAAACAGTAGAACCGTTTCCAAAACAATTGTTGACATTACCAAAATACATTGACTTAAAAAAAAAAGTACATTGCTAATGAATAGAGAGAGTAAAGATAATTGTTGAAAATCGTTACTGCTCAATTTCATCAAAGAAAGCAGAGTACCTTCTATACAGGCAAATTATAAAGAAAATTAAATTACAGACAAAAATGCTAATCAAGTATCACTACAGTATAACCGCTATAGAAGAAATTCTATTATACTGTCAGCCATTGTCTTCAAGTTTCATTTGTTAATTACTAAATTGAAGCATTGTCATTGGACTATATTCCCATACCACGGAATCATATTTTGTACATTTCTAATATAAAACAAAGACATTTGAAAAGCAAATCAAGATTGTAACACATTGCCACTTGTGTGTGCATGTGTGTGTATGTCTTTGAGAGAAAGAGAGAGAGAGGTGGGAGAGAGAGAGAGAGAGAGAGAGAGAGAGAGAGAGAGAGAGAGAGAGAGAGAGAGAGAGAGAAAGAGAGAGAAAGAGAGCGGGTATGCTATAAAATTTTAATATTCTTTGAAAATTCATATCAAGAATATGCATCTTAGTAAAACGACTAGCTGTAGGAGACCTTGCAGAAACAGCATAAGTGAAATAGAACAGAGGGGAGAAAAGAATAGAATTCTTAGCAATGATATCAAAGGAAATTCTATATGACTGAACAAATTGCTTAACTTCTACTTCAACACAATCTCTGCCATCTTTAAAATCAGGAGTATCTAACTTAACTTATAAATCTTTGAGAAATATTTCAACAACAATAAAATATCATGGCTAGAGACATTACATAAACACATTGTTCAGTCAGCTGCCTGCATATAATAAATAGGCTTAAAAATGTTGATTGATGCTGTCCACTAGAACAATAGCAATGAGATGATGGTTTGTAGAAATTTTATATACAAATCCATTTCAATGTTAATCATAAGAAATGCATATCATTTTGTATTCAGTTATTGGTTTTTATGTGGTTAATTTGGGAAAAAAAAAGGAGTTTTCTCTGCAGAATTTCTTCATGATGTATTAATACAGTATAAATGAGAAAATTTATTGGCATTTTGTTAAATTATGTCTGGAATTTGGGTGCTAACATTAAGTGTTAATAAGTTGTTACTGTATTAAAAATGCAATAAGATGATTATTGGAAACATAATAAATTTTTCTGTAATACAAAATTACATGCATGATACAAAGATTGTTAGATTGTCCGGCATTGAAATTATCTCACAAAAACCTAATAAAATATAGTAATTCCATAATAGCCTAATCTCAGTTTTAAAGTTTGAAATTACAGAATGCTACACCATTGGAAACAAACATGCAGTTGGCAATAATTTAATTCATTTGATTAGCACAATCCAGTAAAGAGAATATGTGGCATTTACCCACAATCATTTCAAAACGTTAACATTACACATTATCAAACTGCTTTCCGCTTCATACTTATAAATACAGGCACTCTGCGTATGCTTTACAGCTTCAAGTGAATAAATCTATGTTCTAGATAGGATATTTAACTCCAAAATATCTGCTTCTCATTTGGAATAATGTATAATTTAAAATTAAATGAATGATGCAAGTTTACATTAAATTCATGAATCTTCAATAAGAATTTTATCACCACACCAGTACACATGTAGAGATTTATTCAAAGCCAATACTATTTTAAAAGTTACCTCATTTGTTTATGATACGTAAAATTATGAGATTTTGTTAAAAAAAATAATGAGCTAAGACTGATTCAAGATGAAAGATGGCATTTTGTATGACATCGTCTAAAAGCTAACAGTATTGCACTTTCTCATGTAAGGTGCTGCATAAAATAAATGGCATTTTAACTGCACATGAAACTGTAACTTCATATTAAATTGGCATATTAGATCCATGAGATTATATGAGAAAATATCTATGGTCTATTGTAAATTGTAAAAGTACTTATCTGGAATTAAAATAATGGTTAAATGTCAGTAACATTAAAGAAATAAAAGTTGCATCTTTACATAGAATGTATTATAGTTAGATGTAACACCCACTCACTCAGAGCAATAGGAAGACTCTTGACTACACAGAGTGTTTAATATATCTAGTTGTGTAATTATTTTTATATAAGATGGAGACTATTTGTCTAAACATACTTTTAATAAGGAGAGGCATAATGGTTCCCAAAAATGGAACGAAAGGATTAATCAAATCTCGTTATTTCAGAGAATTTCTCTTCATTCAGTAATTAGTTACTAACATTTACATAATTCACAAACGAGATAATGCAGAAAATTTCTCCAAGTCTAATGAACTAAAAAATCAATCATTTTGCAATCAGTGAGATAAGAAAAACATGAATGCAAAAATGTTGAAAACACACACACACATGAATGTGTGTGCATGCACATAGACATATGAGTGGTATGAGTTAGCAGAACCAGTGTTTGCTTGAAAGTACATGGGACAAGCATCTACAAGGAGTTCTGCATAAAGATGTGTCACAACTGATAATAGTTTAAGAAGTATTGCATAAATTCATTGAAAAAGAACTGAAAATCAACCAAAAGAAAGAATGAAACTTTGGATGAAAAAGTCCCAAGAGTAACTCAACATAAATGTTTATAAATGTGAAGTTCCTAAAGTATTATAGATGGAAGACATATTCTTTGTACATCGGGCACAAGGTCTGAAGTTTTGTAGGAGTGCTTGACTAGTACTTATTTCATCAACCCTGAAAGGATAAAAGTAGACCTTGGCAGAATTTGAACTCGGAACATACAGATGGATGAAATGCCACTCAATATTTTACGTTGTGTGCTAACAATTCTGCCAGCTTGCCTCCTTGTATATGAAAGACATATCAACAAACAATGGACTGGGTATTGCTACACTGACTTCACAGATATCACTGATTGTTAATAAAATATTGGATAAAATAGTATTTCACTGCATTACTTTTAGAATATTTCATATGTTGCCATTTTACTATGTTCATTCTTACACATATGTTAGTTCAACTAAAAACAGAAATTCTGACACATTAGAAGCCTGGACGTCTTAAATATCCAGTATTTCCAGAAAACACTGGATATTTAAAACAAGAAAGCAGACAAGATTATGTTGGACCAACATCTGTGCCAATCAGTCCAAACTACACAATCATCAGCTGAGATGGTTCAGATTTGTAATAGATATGGCTGAATCACTTCTCCCTCACAGGATCCTCTATGGTTTGCTACATTAGTGTCAAAACCTGGTAGGTGACCAAATAAGTGGTTCAAAGACCCGTTGAAAACAACTTTCAAGAGAAGCAACTTCACACATTTAAGACTGGAAGAACTCACTGACCACCACTTACGTTGGCAATCTCTCAAGTAATTTCTGACTTTTGAATTCATTTTATCATCTACTCAATTAATCTTCTCTTTCCTTCCATCTTTGTTGTCTAGTTTTTGTTATCTGATTAATAAGTTCACTTCACAAACATATGGTTCAAGTGTTGATCTCACTGTGCAGTAATTTGTGTAAATGTCTTCACTAACTGCAATGAACTGACTGTGTATGTGTGTGTTGAAGGTTATAAAGGACACAGGTTTCGTGTGTCACATAGCTAGCTAGAGGCGATGGCTTCTTGGAGCTAATTCACGGCAGCTTTCGTCCTAATTTTGGGACTGCCATATTGGCTTGGCGATAACTATTAATTTCCAGTACCGCTGCCGTAGTCTCCTTTAGAGAGACTTAGAAATATTAATAACTCTCTCTCTCATATATATATATATATATATATATATATATATATATATATATATATATATATATATATGTATATATAGACATACACACAGGGTACAATGGATAAAATGTTGCCATTTTATATTTTTTATTTTGCACATGCACATTGTTTTTGAATTTGTAGACTACACAGTATAGTGTGGTCAGTTGGGCACCGTCTGTAAGAAAAACAGTTTCATGATACAATTCATTTTGCCAGAAATTTAGAAATGACATACTGTACTGCTTGGCATTCATACTGGAAGCTCCAAAATGAACATTTCAGTGCAGAGGATTCAGAAAGAGTTGGATGAGTCCAATGGTGATTACGAAAGTGCTTATGGTGATCACTAGTGATGGTGACGTTATGCCTCCATTCATCTTCACACACAGCCTCAGACTCAACACAGAGGCCTATATCAAGTTCCTGGAGGAGGTACTGCTGCCCTGGATCAAGAGGGTGGCTGCTGGAAGATCCTATGTCTGGTAATAGGACTCTGCACCATGCCACACGATGGTCCCATATGAGTAACGAGGGAGAGTCAAAGAGAAAGAGGGGAGAGAGAGACAGATAGAAAATGGTGAAGGGGAGAAAAAGGGAATTAGAGAAGGATGGGGGAATATATAAAACTGACACTCCATCAGTTATAATAATGAGAGCTCCAATTGATCCAGTCAATGGAACAACTTACTTGTGAAATTAACATGCAAGTGGCTGAGTGCACCACAGACACGTGTACCCTTAATGTAGTTCTCATGGAGATTTAGCACGGTACAGAATGTGAATTACAGGTACTACCTATTTTTCCCAGCTGAGTGGACTGAAGCAACATGAAATAAAGTGTCTTGCTCATATTTTTTTTTCTGAGAGTAAGGTCTGACATATGAGATTTGACTGCTATTTTTAGCAGCTTGAAGGATCATACAATCCCCCTTGACAGTGAGTGAAGTGATGTCCTGACTGGATTTTTATTGGCATTGTAAACACAATCCTTTTGTGCAATTCTATTCAATATAACGACACAAATATACAGAGGAAGTATCCTGTGTATTGTGTGCATGTATATTTACTTCAATTGACATTTTGAGTTTTCAAAAATCATTTAAACAATTTGAACAAGCAACTTCATTCTGGCTAATTCCCATGTCACTATATTATTTAAGAGTTAAAAAATAATCAGTGTAAATCTATTCAGAATATATATTATTCACATTTTATTGATTTGCAAAAGAGTTTAAAGAATCTTCGATATTTTCTACTTTGAAAATATAATATATCTCCATGAATATTAAAATTCCAAGAGAAAAGACAAAAAATAAACAAAAAGTAAGAAAATGATTTCAAACAGTTTGTTGTGAAAGATATATGCTTCTTTGAAGAAGGTTTACAATATGTTGAAGTTTCTGTTGATAGAAAGTTAAGATAATATTTTTCTTTCTTGAAGTAAATATAAATAAAATTCAATTATTAAAGTATTGGGATTTTGAACATATGCATAAAAAAAAAAGGTTGTGCATTGTAGTTATGGTATTGCCACATTAGGGTTAAATCATTTAGGAAAGTGTTACCACCAAATATATCCAAGAGGATATCACATCCTAAAAGGAATGATTTCCAGGGCTGTTGACATGATAAATATACTTTTGATTCACATTCATTTGTATTTATTGCTATCGTTGTCATCATCATCATCTTCATCGTCGTCATTGTCATCATCATCATCATTTAACATCCATGTTTCATGATGGCATGGATTGGATAGTTTGACAAAGAACCAATGAGTCAAGGACTGCATTGTATTCCAGTGTCTGCTTTGGCCTGGTTTCTACAGCTGGATGCCCTTCCTAATGCCAACCACTTTGTGGAGGGTGCATTTTTCGTGCCACTAGAGCTATTGATGTCACCACATAGTTTGCAAGTCAACAAACCCAAGGAGGGAGGATATTGCTTCTGTATGTTAGATGGGGGGGGGGGCTAAGGAGGTAAGGTATGAGAGAAGAGGTTGGAGCAGAGTAGGCTCTTGTTGTAGAGGAGCTACATGGCTATTCACAATGAAGAGAAAGTGAGAGTGAGAATAAAGTAAAGATATCACCAAAGATATAGAGTGTGATTAAAATATTTGTTCCTGAAAATATACTTTGTAACACCAGATATAAATATCATATATCCAGTAAGACAAACAAAAGCCAAAGAATACCAGTTACTATATTCAGTTAAACCAATTAAAAAAAAAAAAAAAAGATCCGAGCAAATTTCTTTGTTTTGTGCTCCATTAATTTGTATATACATTAACTTTATATTACCATATTTCTGTTAAAATACATTATCTTTATTTCAATTAATTTTGAAAATAATAAAGAATTTCATAATATAACTTTTATTAACTCTTCAGATACCAAACCGACCAAGACCACCCCTGGTTTTATGTTATGGACTTCCTGTTTTAAGGTGATTTAAATTTAAATGTTCCTTCAAAATTTCCTGTAAACTTATGTTCCAAACTCTAGCATAATAACAACAAAGTTGTTTAACTAAATTTTTCATTATTTTCAAAATTACCTGAAACGAAGGAAGTGTATTCCAACGGAAATTTGGTAGCAAAAGAGTTAAGCTACTGTTTGGAACATTAATTAATATGAACTTTACATACAAAGTTTTAATTCAGTTCTCTTTAAACATAAAATTTGTATAATAAAACCATTGACAATCACAGGTAGATTGATATCAAAAAGGTTAAGACACTTCTAAGTAATAGTGGAAATAGGAGATAGACCAATTAGGAAAGAGGATGCTAATAATATTTCATTAAAAACCTAGGTTTCTGTTTTTATTATAAAATTGCTGTTATGGTTGTTCAAAAAATTGCTGTGATTAATTTGAGAAATAATAAGTGATCATGACTAGCTGCTAGAACAAGATTAATTCAATGTTATTCCAAATATATGCAAAGGATTGGATTTGGTAAAAGAACAAAATATTTGGAAAAAACTCCCCGCATTTTGAAAATTAATGTAACAGTTTACACAGGAGGAGAAGAATTATTAAAATAATATTTCTTTTCAGCAAAATACATCCTAAATTGTAAACCATTGAGGAAACCTTATATGATTGATTGAACTGTTAAAAATCACAACCAAATCTACTCTAAATTACACTCTACTATCTTAAAAAAAGGAAGGATATATTGAGTGATGTGTTCCTAACTACAGAATATCTGAAAAAAAGATGGTAATGAATGGAATATCTGTAATCAAGAGTATACTTAATCAAAACTGACCTGAAGTAAACAACATGAAACACAAACAATAACAATGACAACAGTAGCAATGTAAGATATAGTTGTTCGAATAAATAACAACACAGAAGTATATAGTGACACAGATTTTTAGAGAAATGTTAAATTGAGAAGTTCCACTATACATAACTTTCTCAAAAACCATAA
Source organism: Octopus bimaculoides (assembly GCF_046866305.1). Lineage (NCBI taxonomy): Eukaryota > Metazoa > Mollusca > Cephalopoda > Octopoda > Octopodidae > Octopus > Octopus bimaculoides. The sequence continues at coordinate 45,566,306 of NC_142945.1, read as the reverse complement.
CATAACTGAAATGGAGTTAACACAGAATGTAAACTGGGCCATAGATTTCATTAATGGCAAATTTTGTGAATTTCATTGTTTTCTTAAGGTTTATATCCTTTTCATAAATGAGATGAGTAGAAATGATTGCTTCAAAACCTCATCATATCACTGGTACTTCACAATTTCAGATGGTTGAAAGTCAAATTTGACATTTAGAGGAATTAAGACAAGATGCATGAAATGCTGACTAAGCCATGAAGCCCTCCATTTTGCTCTCCTTATATCAACAACAATAATATCAAACTCTAGTTATATCAACAACAATACTTGCAATAATATATCATTGTCAGTATTTGGCATCTGTTTTTCCAAGTTCGCATATATTGACAGGCCTTCTCCACTACAACAATTTGTCATTTTTTGGATTCTTTTGTCATCTACTTTATGAGGTGCATCCTCCAGAGACAACTTTTCACCACTTCATATATGGTAAGAGTTGATTTCAGGTAAAATACCCCCCCCCCCTTTTCCCGCCGAGTCCCTAGGGGCTAAAATTGTTAATGCGTAGCTCCAGAAAAACAACATCCAAAAGAACAAAAAAACAAAAACAACAACAACAAAGAAATAAAAGATAGGCATCCTATAGATAGGATGCCAGTCTATTGCAAATATCTTTCCCAAGTGTTGAGTTGGTGGTGCTATTTCCATGAGTTCGGTACTCTGAATTAATGTAGGATTAAGGTTTTTACTCAATTCCTTGGATTTCTTTTCCCACTAGTTCCTTCGAAATGGCTTGTTTGGTAATTCTTTATGCAATTATCATCTTCCATGCACATCATGTGCTTGCACCAACTCACTCTTCTCTCTTGCTTGCTACATCTTTCATGCCTTGTTTTGTCCATTTGCGTTCCAATGTTCATACACACAAACTTTATACACTAAGTAGAGTATGTTTGCCTTATTTATTTCCAGACTTCTTGCATCCTCTGCCTTAAATGCTCGTGCAACATCACACTTTGTACACAAGCAATGATAATATACCTAATCAGTTCCTTAGGAGACCACTTAAAAGACTGTCATTACATACAGTGTTTAGGACAAGTTAATCAAGTGCAGTTTCTCTTTCCAATCTCTTACGGTAGAACTAGAACTGAGAACTGCTAATAAATCACAAATTAAACAGTTCTCTGATTTCCAACATCAAGTATTTCCCTGTATTACTTATCCATAACCAATTGAGAGAGAGACTAAAAACAGCTTAGAAGAAAATAGCTACAGACATGAATAGAATAAAATAAAACCACTTTTTAAACCTTTAAAGATTAAGAAGTGAATGCATAATTTTAGAAGAAAACAAAAGGAATCAACGAAATTCAAAAGAAATGTACTCTGGATAGAATTCAAGTCGTTTATAAGTAGGTCTCTTAGGTGATGATCCAGTGCCATTTCCATGATTTTGGTAATCCGAACAATATTGGACTATGGATATTTTTTAAATTTTATAATGCGAATAAACACCTGCAGTAGATTTGAACTCATTACCTATGAATAGGTAGTCCAATATCTTATTTACTTGGGTATGCATCCAACCTCTACATAGATAGAATAGAGCTGAGATACAAGCTGAAGATTTGTTGGTTGCACTATTGCCTAGTCTAACGGCAACACTCCAAATGTTGAAGTTAAAGGAAGATTTATTAATTAGATATAAATCTTTAAGTTGACATGAGGAAACAAATAGATGTTTGCAAGGACATTGCTAGGACAATAATATCAGCTTCAACAAATAGAGGAGGGCAGGGGGAACAAATCAAAATAAGTTGTTTACGAAAATTAAAGGTTAGGATTTATTGCATGTATTTGTCTTCAATTTAGTTTTCATTTTCAAAAAATTCATTTTGTTGTATGTTATATTGAATTGCCAACTGGTTGTGTGTTAAAGATACAAGTAGTTTAAACTAAACAAGCAATGAATGACAACAGTTACAAGTATATGATCAAAATTTATTATAACTGTATATACACTGGCACTATTCAGATTTATGCAACAAACATCACTCACACAAAACACATACTACTATATATATATATATATATATATATATGTGTGTGTGTATATACATATACCTGAATATGTATGAAAACATGAGGAATAATACAACCCAGATGCACTAGGCCTGAAAAGGATTGTCACAGCTAGAACATATTTGTTTATAGGTCTGCTTGGTCTGAGCTGACCTGAGGTAAAGCAACATATAAATGCACATACATTCACATATATACACACACAGACACACACACAATATATATATATGCACACACACACATATATGCACAGACACATATATACACACACACACACATGCACACATGCATGCATGCACACACACACACACACACACACACACATACACGTGTATGCATATGTAATTATTGTCACAGCACGAATTCAAGAATTCAAGCATTATACTTATAACAACTATGACAATGGAACAAAATTGAGGACACAGTTGAAGACTTGAACATAACAAAACAAAATGTGAGTGTTACACTTTCAACAACCTTAACTATGGAACAAAACGGAAAGCAACTGAAATCTAAAACATAGTAAAACAATGTTTTGAAGATTTAGGAATTTATGCAACAAAATATCATTAAGAACATCAATAAATGTGAAATTTCTATGGGTCCTGCTGTTATTATAAATATGCAAATTCAGATATATTAGGAAACAGAAAATCACAAAGACATACATGTACAAAAATACATAGATATATGACGACACAGTTTTTGTATTTAGGTAGACATTGCACTAAAACAAGTTATTAAATTAGCTGGTTATACTGTTACATCATGTCAAATGGTATTTTGTGTATAGAAGAGCAAAAATCCTGACTATGTCTTGTGTGGAGAAATCAGCTTGACAACAATATACATTGTGTCTAAAGGATGGAGTTGTTATGCGTACATGTTTATATAAACACATGTAAACATATTTACACATAGATATAAACACACACATGAACACATGCATATATATGTGTGTGTCTTTGAGTGTGTGTGTGTGCATGTATACACATACATATTCATTCATTCATTCATTCAAGCACACACACACACACACAATTGATTTCAATTTTTAAAAATGTAATTGATTTTTAATTTTCAATGTTTGAGTTGAATTATAAAAACAAACAAACAAAAGAAAAAAAACAAAGATATTATGCAGATATTATGTGCAAGAAAATGTTGGACAACAACAAAAACAACCTTATCAATATTGCAGGTAAACTGTGTAAGTGGTAATGATTCTACCAATGGTGATGATGATGATTGGGGAATAAACTGTATAGAAATGGATCAAAAGATTTCAGAAAAATGATTTTTTAAAAAATAAACAATGCAGAATATATTAAATAATTGCAAAGAACACATTAACAATGAATGACAGAGGGAGAAACAAAAAGCCAAAGAAAGCAACAACAAATAGATTAATAAATAAATAGATAAATAAATAAATAAAATTGGAAAGATGGAAGAAAAGAGAAGGCTACTTGATTAGATGGTAAAATTAATTTGAAAAATGAGAAAACAGCGTGAACATTAAACCAAAAGAAGAAATCAAGAGAGGGGAAAATATTAATTGCAAACAGGGAACAATTAAAAAAAAAACGAATAAAAATAAAATAAAATAAAATGAAATGAAAAAAAAAAAACAATTTCTTATTCTGTTATTAATGGATAGTTGTATTTAGAATAAATGAATTTTTTACAGATATTTAGGTATTTTTATTTTTAGTGGTGAGGGATTTCTTTGAAAAGTGATCATATTTACATCTCATAGGGATATTCATCAGTTTATTTAAATTTGGTGCACATTAAAAACAACTGATGCATCATGCATGTTTTGCACTGCAAATGTATAGTACGTTGGTAGATTATGGATCTCTTGTATTTCTCTGTTGTAATTGTTGTTTGTTTTTTTTTTCATGTTTATACTATTATAATGTTCAGTAACTTGCAAGATAAACAATGATTTATCAATAATTGCACATATACATCCACACAGCTGTATCTATTTATGCAACACATATACAAGCCTGTATGAATATACACAAATGCATGCATGTATATGTTTATTCATATATTTATGCAACATATGTATGCTTGGATTCAAAAATGTATACATAATTTGAGAATTTATGTGTACATCAATGTATCTATGTACATACATAAATGGGTACACATATATGTATGCACAAGTATTTGTATATGTCAATTTCACCGCCACATACAAATACATGTGCATACATAATTATACACATGCACAAACATTTTCATTTGAATGTATGTTAAAAATTTCAACACCGTATTGAAATTTTCAACTGAGTACTAGACTGTCAAATGATGTCACTTATGTTTGTCACAAGATCTTATATACATTTCACAGAATGTTGTTTTTTTTATTGCCTCTCTTAAAACATTAATTCTTAATATTTGTTATTGTTATACTTTTGTTGATGTTGTTGTTGTTGTTGTTGTTGTGTTTTTTTCTTTCAGTTACTTACGTTTTTCTCTTGCGAAAAGTAAATGCTTTCTCAGTGGTGGAAAAAGCTGGTATAAAATCATTCGAAACATACGGCCGGTCTTGGAAGGATATCTGGACAAGGTACAGCAACCAGATCGACGATGGTGGCAAAACCTGCTCATGTGCGTAACACACATAGGCAAGAAAGCTGAGAAATAAAGGGAGCAGAGATGCCTCACCCGACAGCTTCTAGTGTGATTAGCACTGATGTAACAAAGTACCAGCAACAGTAGTGTTAGGGGTGATAATGAGTAGAATATTAGTGATGAAGAAAGAAAGGGTGATAATGATAGTGATGGGGGGAAAGGGATAGGGATGTTGCTTGTTATCTTGTTAGCAGAGATGTTCAGGAGTGCTAGGGTTTTTTCTTTCTTTTTCTTTTTTTTTTTTTTGACTGAGACAAAGCAGTGATGTTATTGAAGTGGTGGTGACAGCTACAGTTATAGAAACATTGGTGGTGGCAACCACACTGATAATAAGCAAAGATGAGTTGCAGCAGTAGCAGTGGAGCAGAAGGAACAGCTGTGGCAACAACTACTATGACAGCAGCAGTGACACTGGCAGCAGCAGCAGCAGCAGCAGCAGCAACAACAGCAGCAGCAGTGGCAACAGCCAGAGAAAGATGTTGACCAGGTGGTTAAACACAGACTCAACCCACTTGTATCACCTCAACAGTGGCAGCTTCCTTGCTTCAGTCAGATACCTGTTACTTTCTTACAATCTTTCTTCATTACAACTGATGCTGGCTGTTTAGCCAGTAGCTGGTTAGCTGGTTGGCTTCTACCACAAATTACTGTTGTGATTCAACAAAGGAAAACTGTGTATGTGTGAAATACTTTGATTATAGGACTCAGTGCTGTATCTACTCTGGAGAGTTATAACACTGGTGTCAGGCTCTGTGCTTGCATGGCAATCTGTGGATGCACATGTGTAATGAGAGGAGTCGCTGAATTGCTTACATGAAGATTTATAGTGGACTATGGTTTGAAGAGATTAGTTTACGCTCACACTTAGAAAATGTATGCGGAAGAAGCGAGGAGGAGAACGAAAAACAAATGAAAGAATGAAGTCAGATTATATCGAAGGAAAGACGATGAAAGAGAGGAGTAAAAAAAAATCAGAGGGAAAGACGAGAGAGAAAGAGTGAGTGAGAGAAGAAGAAAGTGACTGCTTGAAAGATGGAAAGAAAGTGTACAATGTGTAATGAAGGAAGAGAGAAAAACTGATGGGGAAGAATATTTGTGTGTGGGGCTGGAGAAGAGAGAGAGAGAGAAAGAGTGCGTAAAATACAGAATGAAAATATACAGGGAATGAAAGAAAGAATGAGAAGAGAAGCATCAAGTTGCTTCAGTAAAAGTAGTCTTTCATACAAAAATTGGTAGTACTGGTGATTTTTATAGTAGCATCCATAAGAAGGAAGTGTATGTGTTCCTGCATGTGTGTGTGTGTGTGTGTAAATGTATGGCTTGTATGTGAGAGTATATATGTATTCAGAGGTGTCCGGAATAGTAGTGCATCAGGTTGGTGTAGCGGGGGGGAAAAATATACAAAGTGTTTGGTGTTATCACAGAATCCTAGCTCAGAGACGAGTGGTGGGGGAGGGAACTGTGAAGGCAGAAGCAAAAGATAGAAAGCTATGGGGAAAGCAAAGTAAAGAATAGACAGACAGACAGTCAGGCAGGCAGGTTTACTGATAGAGCAGAGATGGAGGGAGGAACAAATAGGAACTGACAGGTGATAAGGTTTAATAAATAGAAGAATTTTCATCATGCACCTCTGCAATATGTGCATATGTTTATATATGCATGTGTGCACACATGTGTGCATATGTGTGTGTGGAGAAATAGAATATTATGATGTACGTGTGGGTGGATGTATTTGTATGCATATATATATCTATAACTGAATTTATACGCGTGTGTGCAATATGCAAATCAATTATTCAAAGCGTGTATGTGCATGCATCAAAATATTTGAATTTACATGTGTGCATATATGTATATTATGCATTTCTGCATGCATCCACAGGTGGTGCACATGCTTCTTTCAACACCTGTATTTGTGCATGCATGAAGTGAGTATGTATTTATTTGTGCAAGACTGTTTCCATGTAATGGTCACCCATGCCAGTGATCATACATACATACATACATATATACAAACACACATGTATATACATACATACACACACACATATCTATCTATCTATCTATCTATATATATATATATATATATATATATACATACATAGATGCAAGCATACATACAAATGTATATGAGTGTATACACACACACATGCACAGTGTATGTGTACAATTATGGTGTATATGTGCCTCCCCATACAAAGGTGACGGTGCAGTCCAGAGAAAAAAACTGCAAACAGATTAAAGCATGCAAAGACAAAAAAAAAAAAAAAGATATGTACAACAAATTGAGGAAAGAGAGAGAGCAAGTGAGAAAGAAGGAACAAAACCAAGATAGATTGCCCAGGATCAACATATGGATTCTGATGACATAATATGCATCACTTCTAATAGCCAAAATATCTGCAGACAAATTAGTCTAGTGTATTTTAAAAAATTCTTTTTAATTTAATTTCAGTTTTTTTCTTTATTTACTTACAACTTTTTATTACTTTAATTTCATGATAAACATGCAAGAGATAACTCTAAGACAAAAATTATTCTTTTGAGTTAATTCATATATATATATATATATATATATATATATATATATATATATATACATACATATATATGCATGTATGTATATATATATGGATGTGTATATATAGTATATATATATATATATATGCACATTCATATATATACATATATACACACACACATATATATATATACACATATCCAAATTTATATACGCGCACACACACGCACATATAAGTATATATGTGTGTATGTATGGATATATATATATATATATATATATATATATATATATATACATATAAATACACACATAGACAGACAGAGAGTTTCGTTTTCCGTCATTAGCTTATTTGAGATGTTTACAAGATATTTCTATTTGCTGGGCCTTTTCTGTTTATCAGACTACTTGACATTTGTAAATTATTTGTACAAATGATATTATTAATCCTATTGTTCCTCATATTCCATTTGGGAATGGTTACGGTTAAGAACTGTAAAATGTTAAACCATTAGCTGCTTTGTTTAGTCATTCAATGTTGTGAGTTCAAATTCTATTGGAATAAACTTGTGACCAATAGTAAGGATTTTTATTCAATTCACTCAATTTCAGTTATTGACTTTCTGTTTAGAGATAACAAATTAAAATTGAATTTAAGGAATAAGTTGTTGCATTCACCTCTATGTACAGATACTGTTATTTTATAGAAGAAAACAGTCAAGCAAATAACATTGGTATTTGACAACCTAAAGTTTATGCAACAATATTCAATGTATTTGAACTGGTATATTTTGCTTGGTAGTTCACTTTAGAATAACAAAATTTTGGGTTCAACAACCTGTAGAAAATATGTATAGAATTCTTGAATTTTACTTGAAATAATCCAGCAACTTATTCAAAGTTAGATTTATGACTAATATTCTTAGCATGACTAAGTCAACAGCCCATAGGTTTTGGGAAAAAAATTTTACATGACTTGAAATAGTGTTTGCCCATGACTACATAGTAGTGAGGTCAAACTTTACTATAGTATCATCGTCTTGTATTCCTAGGCAAGTCACATATCTCTTACTTCACTCTGCTCAATTAATGACAAATTCAAGTCCCATTATTACTTTAACCCTTTGGCATTGAAACCAAACTGGCCGTATCCGGCCAAGATATTCTACCTATTTAACCTTTTAGCATTTAAACTGGCCATATCGGTCCCAAATAAGGTACTTATTTTATGTTCTAACCAACCAGATCCAGTATATCACATCTATTCTTTAATGCCATTCTAAAATATACTATCACATCATCAAAATTTTGAAGCTACAAAATAATGCATGATTAATTAAAAACAATGTGAATAAAAAAGCATTACACTTGACAGAATAATTTGAATGTTAAAGGTTTAATCTTCAACTGACCATATCTGGCTTCTCACACCTATACTACAATGTCATTCTCAAAAATAAACAATCACTCCATCAAAATCTGAAAGCTATGAGATAATGTATGATTAATTCAAAACAATGCGAATAGTTAAGCATTACATCTGACAGAGTAATCTGATTGCTAAAGGGTCAATGTGTGAGGGTCTTGAGTTTGAAGGCTGTCCCATTCAAAAAGAATGATCTAACTCATCTATAATAACATAAAAAGTTGATATAAAACTTGAAAACATTTCAAACTATATATACAATTATATTGAGGGAAGTTTCACCTCACTATTTTTAATAATCATGTTTGACCATACTTGGAGTATAAAGAAAGATAAGAATATTTTCTTTTTAGTATTTCAAATATTACACAACTCCAACTCAAAATTTTCCTGAACAGATTGTTCCTCCACAGATAGAAAATATGTGAAATAAAGTATTATTTTTAATGCTGATAAGTTAACTATATAAGTCTGTAACTCAGGGCTAACTACTGAACATATCTGTAACAGTAGTAAATGATTGAAGACATCTATAGTACAGTGGTAACATTGAACATATTTATAACAGTAGTAGACAACAGAATAGATCTCTAATAGCTTGGTAATCAAGAGAACTGATTTACAATGCAATGGTAACCAACTGGTGATGTCCATATTAAAGGAGTATTTAACATCCACCATAAAGACTGGTTATATTCCAATAAAACATACATTGATAATAAACACTGCCATGATTTCTTCTTCGCATAGGAACTAACTCAAATTATTGATTCTCAAGCTCAAGTTCCAGATGCTGGTAATCAAAATCTTAATCTGCTAAATCTTTTCCTGACTACATGTCCTAATATTTGTGCTGTAGTTGTGCTATTCCCATTTGCTTGATCATACCACTGTTTGGCCATGGTCGTCATTGGAGTACAGAGCAAAAAAATCTTTACAGTTTTGCCATCAGTCTGTGTTCAAGTATTCCAAATGAATTAAGGAGGATTGTTTTCTCAACTGGCTGATCCCATCCACTTGGATATCTTTTCTAGAATGTCAAAAGTTACATCAATGGTTGCAGTCTAGGATCAATAATTTTGTCCCTCATAAAATATACTAACAAAAATCAAAAACAAAAAAAAACCTCTCACAGGGGTTTATTCTGGGATATAAAGCTATTATAGTTCATTACAACCACTATGTTGCTTTTCACTACAAATGGGTGCAACGCTAATTTCATAGCCTTCCATGCTGCCCATAACCATTGGGAAAGAGTGTTGAGGAATGCGAAGTTTAGCTAAACTGAATCTTTTGAGATGAAAATTGATCAAGGGAGGCTGAGTTCACATGAATTCTGAAGAATAACCAATAAAATACTTAATCATAACAACTGTCTATTCCAACATCTATCAATAATACTGAATAATGCCATGATATGCATACAAAACCAAGTTTTTTGCTAAGAACTTTGCATCACAATCCATGCTAGCTGGTTCTAATCATTTCATGCTGGACTTCTTCACTTCTACTTTCATTCTGACTTTAGAGTATCGACCAGGGAAGTATCAAAAGTTATTAATGATCTAGATCCATCAAAAGCAACTGGTCAAGAGTAGATCTCGTTCCAACTGGTCAAGAGTAGATTCCATTCGTTCAGTTAAAAAATGTTATATGTGGATCCTCGTCCACTTGTATGTTGTTGTCGACACTGTAATATTCTTGTTGTCACTATTATGTTGTGGCAGCATTCCATGTCTTATTATCTTTGACAATGACTTTGAAACGTCTACCTTGACGGTAACTCAAACTCGTACATATTATGTAACTGACACCGACTCCAACTGAGAACTCATACAATGATTCTACTACTACTACTGATTTGCTACAACAACTGACTGTCCAACTTTATAGTGGCTGTATCATACCACTTTGTTGTGTGGGAAGGGGAGTGCCATTATTATCTAAGATATCTCCAAGTCTAGCAAAGTTTTTCAATTATTCACTCAAAACAGTCTGTAGTTTCCTTCCCATTTTAACAGAGGCCAATTAGCCATATGAGTATCAAATACAAGTTGCTTGCATCTATCATAAACATGCATGTCATTATCCACTTGAAGAAAGCTAATCGCCTAGGTGACAAACAATATGGTCTTTTGGTTTATTGCTGACACCCTCATAACTCTATCGTTGATGGAATGTTGCAAGTTTGGTCCCTTTCTATCATTACTTAGAGGGAAGATTTTCAGATGTGCTTTATTCTTTGTTCCCACATTCCAAAAATTCCTTGTCAGAACTAGCTTGTGCAAAAAAGGCTTTGTGCATGAAACATACAGACACTCTGTAAGTTTCATGCACAAAGCCTTTTCCCCCATAGAGTTGTATTATGCAGAAACACATTCTCATCATTATTTTTCTACAGAATATAATCTTGATCTCTTTAGCTTCAGGGTTAGCAACTACCTTGTGCAATGCTGGTTTCTTTCACTTTAATATTTTCATCTATTTTCTTTTTATCACTATCTCATTATATTTTATTTTATTAGCACCTTTACTGTCATCTCATTTACCATATTTCATTGCCCTCAGTTTAAATGAAATATGATGAGTGACCACTCCAGCATATCTTATTTAAATCTTTTATCAATCACATTATTGCCATTCTTTATTCCAGTTCTTAAATATGTAAATGTTGAGCTTTTGGCATTAATGATTGTCCACCCTTTCTCCTAATTCACTTGCTTAAAAGTGACCAACAGAGCAGATCAAAACAGATCTATGACACACTGGTAACCAATCGATCTGAGCTTTAATACGTTGGTAACCAAAAGAACAAATTTATGATACAGCAGTAACTAACAGTACAAATCTCCGATACAGTGGTAATCAGCAGAACAGATTTATGATTCAGTAGTAAGTGCCAATTACTTTGGTAACTATAAAACAGATCTATAATATTCTGGCAACCAAGTGAATGAAAGGTTTGTCACTGAAGCCATACGCACCAAATCTTAGTTTTGTTTTTGAATACTAGCCTGGGATTTAGGTCTTAAGATATTTGGTCTAATTTGAAGATAATATGGAGGCTTCTAATGGAGAATAGTCAGAGAAACTATGCAAATGGCTATTGTCAGCTCATTGTTCTGACATGTGGGTAGTAAATTCCAAGGGATGAATGTCAACAGACCAGTTTTTTATTCTTACTTATATACACTATTCAGAAAGTATAAAAGTCATATCAGATTTCTCTTCACTTGTAAAGCCGAGATTTTGCATCCTAAGAAAATCTGATACTACTTGAATAATTTATATATTGCACTAATGCTAAAGGGTGAAATATCTAACAATGCTATGTTTATTACACTTTGACTTTAAATAAGAACCTCTTATCATAGCTAGAAAATTCCGCCACTTTGGGTGGTAAGATGTTTGCTGCTATATATACAGTGTGCAGTGAATAAACTGTCGTCTAAATTATGCAATATGAAAATAACACTGACATCTCATTTTAACAGGTATATTTACCAAAATTACATAAAAATATCTTGAAATGCTAAAGAGTAAATTTATTCAATAAAATCATCATTGGCTTCAACCAGGGCCTCCAGGCGACTTTGGAATCTCCTGCAACTCTTCTGGATGGCCTCCTTGTTTAAGTTGGTGAATGCTGCCATAATCCTTGCCTTCAGTTCATCTTTGATGTGACAAGGAGTCTTGTTGGTCTCTTGCTCAACTGCATCTCACACATAATAATCAAGGGAGCTGCAGCCTGGGGAGTTAGGTGGCTAGATATTAAGGGTGATGTGATAGCAGAAATTGTCTGACAGCCATGACTGGGTTCCCCTGCTAGTGTGGCATGGTGCAGAGTCCTGTTGTCAGACGCAGAGTCTTCCAGCAACTACCCTGTTGACCAAGGACAGCACTACCTCCTCCTGGCACTTGATGTAGACCTCTGTATTGAGTTTGAGGCCAAGAGGGAAGATGAACGGAGGCATAACTTTGCCATCACTGGTGATCACACCAAACACCATGATGTTGACAGGATGTTTGACTTTTATCACTCTTGGTACACGTCTTCCAACCACACTGTCCTCAGATTGACACCCAAACGCTCTGAAATATTCGTACTGGAGCTTCCAGCATGAATGCCAAGCAATACAGCATGTTGTTTCCAAAATTTCTGGCAGAGTGAATTGCATCATGGTGCTGTTTTTCTCACAGATGGTACTCAGCTAACCTTACTATACTGTGTAGTCAACAAAATCAAAAACAAACAATGCACGTGTGTGAAATTAAAGATATAAAATGGTGACAATTTACCCATTGCACCCTGTGTGTGTGTGTGTGTGTGTGTGTGTGTGTGTGTGTGTGTGCGTGCGTGCGTGCGTGAGAGAGAGAGAGAGACAAGTTATAAAATGCTTGGTCCAACAAATATACTTTCCTTGTGATGCTTACTACATATCAATTACAATTGCTTTCATCATCCTCATCAAAGTTTATTGACATGTTTATGGCAAACAATATTTTATTGTTGCTCTCACCATTTCATTAGTGATTTACTCCCATTATCTTTATTTTTACCACCACCACCACCACCACCTGAGTATATATTGCTTAAGTTAGTAGTGCAATATTAATTATTACCTCCCTGAACTTAGGCTCTTCAATCAATCAAATAAGACATGTGAGAAAATTTCCCCTAGTTGTATACTGAATAGTCTTTGCAATAATTGCTTCATGTTTAATCTAAATTGGGTTCAATTCTCAGTATATCCTTCTCCAGAATACTAATACTGTGAGATTATTAACAAGAAAATCTTCTACTGCCATGCATGTATGCAACAAAGAAGTCATCGGAATCTAATATGTCGTACAAAACTAATTAGAGACAACCTTTGTCAAGGGTGAAATCATGCAAAGTTATTAGATGCTGCAGCGCAAGAGGTTACATGTTCAAATTCAGTTAGAGATAGTAGGAGTAATTGTTATGACTATTACGAATAATATGTATTTTATATAATGTTTGCTCAATCAATTCATGAAAATTTACGAAAGAAAAAAATGTGTTTTTGAAATGTTTCTTTACATTCAAGCCACCTTTGAATTAAAGTTAAACCAACTGTAAATTGCAACAATATAATTTCATTATAATAACTTAAAAGTGACTTCATTTCTCACAAAATCATGCCATTTGCTCTACAATACTCCTTGTAATATTATTGATATCAAGGAAATGCTAGTATTGTATAACATGGTATAATATCATAGAATCTGTCAGGGAAGACTCCCAGTATAAATTTCCAATTGGGTTGGAAATAAATTATGCTCGAACTTACCATCATAAATTTTTGAGTGACTTGTTAAATTTTAGGACTATCATTTGAAATACTCAAATTTAGAGCTAAAACCTGTAAATACCAAAACTGGTATTTTTATTATACTTCATTCTGATTTTTGAAAATTTACTGAACTTATGATTAAAAGCATTAAAAAAAAATATATGTTATCAGTAAGTAAATATGCTCAGTAGATGATATAGAGCAATGGGTAAGTTCACAACCCTATTTCAATGTCTACTTGAAATTTCAGTATATTTATTTTGCAAACTCTTTTAGGAAAAATATAATTCTTTTCCAACCTCCTCTAAAAATCCCAATGCTTCGAACATACATGATGACAGCAATGGCAAATCACTCCAGCACATCTCTCCTACGGCAGAATCATTGCAAGCTATATCTTGAAATGGATGAAGTCAGAGAATATACAAAAACTTAACTTACTTATAAATATTATTTCGAGCAACAAAATGTAAACAAAAACAGTTACTGAAACATATTTTACAAATTTTCCAGAGGTTAGTTTCTTGGTGTTTAATCTTTAGAAACTACATGTAACTACCAACTACTCATAATATTTTAAAAAGTATGTTCTTAAAGGTATAGCAGTTGAGTTTTAATTCCATATAAAAGACTAATTTCTAACTTAAACATGTTTTATTCTACTTTTATTCTGTTTAAGATAAGACAAGTTAGCAGCATCATAACTCAAATATATATGGGTTACAATATTATTGTTATATACATGGATGTAGCAACAGAGTGAAAATGCAACTAATTGAATTAAATTTGATTAAAATGAAGTTGACACAGTTTTAGCAATCACATCTCAGAACTTAGATGGGAAAGCCAAACTCTTTTGTGAAGAAAATATTGAAGCAGGTTGAAGTATTATATTTAGGTAGTTCATCAAATGTACATTTGCTTCAGATAGAAATAAAATTTATCTATATTCCATAGAAATAACGAGAAAAAATAAAGTCACTGAAAATAAAAAAGACTAACCCATAAGTAGTGATACTATATTTTATACTATATTTTAGAAGAGTGGGGAGAGGATAATCCAAGAAAGTACGTAAAGAAAGATAACTATATCAAGTGAGTGTAGATAGAGGGGAGATGCAGTTGTTCGATACAATTAATACTAGGCTTCATGCAAGATGCAATTACAATAGTGAATAAAAATAATGTGGATAGTTCTGTAACAATTTCAGTTCTAAAAGGCAATATAAAAATGAGATCAAACTCAGTAAGTCTAAATTTAATATATTGGTATTTCTACAAAGAAATAAAACAATATTTGAACAGAAACTATATGTATATTTAGAAACAATATATAGAGAAAATTAAAGTATATTGAATGTTTCAAAGATACAGTCTGAAATTAAGAATATTAGCTTACAGACATTTAAATTGCATCGATGAACAATACAGAGATTATAGAAGTGTTTTATATTTCTTTAGTGACGATCTAGAAAGCAGACAAAAGCAGTGAACAACTGCCAAATAAAGTGGGAAAATGGCGAAAATGTAATTCGGATAACAAACTGGAATACAACAGAAAATTGTATAAAAAGAGACATGTAATAACTGGTTTCTCTTGCAGTCACAAAACTGACTTCTTTCAGGAAAGGTATACTTGTTTGTTGTAGAATTAATATATATAATTTGTAATAAATGGTAAAAAAAAAAAAAATGGTCCTCCATTGGTTTTGATAATGAGTGTTTGAGTTGTTCAGTCAATAGAAAATAGAATCATCTACTCATTGAATTATAATATAAGTGGCTAAATATTCCACAGACATCTGTGCCCTTAATGTAATCCTAATGCAGATACAAACAGGGATAAGTGGTCAATCTGACAGACTTCTACAAAGTTTCCTTCTCTCCAATTTTGCTAAGAAGGCTCAGGCCAACCCCAGTATTTACTTGGTATTTTTAATTGAAAAGTTATTATAGATTAACTTGGTGGGTATTAATTGGAGAGATGTGGTAAAAAATGAACTCAAGATCCTAATGTTGCAAACTTTTTAACTCCCTAGACACATCTTTGTTTATTAGTACTTTTTTAATGAAATCCCCTAAGAGTAAAAAGTCAGTTTAACTCAGAAGAAATATTTAGATTATGTTTTTGTTTCAGCTTATCTTTTAATGCCGTTTTCAAACAATAATTAGTGAATAACGATATTCCCCCATTATCATGGATCTCAAAGCCACATGGAAATAATTTTCAAGATGTCCTACACATATTCTAACATCTGGACATCTGGCAGCGTCTTTTTTTTTTTACATTGGACGATTTTTACTATGTCTTTTGACCTGATGATGGCCAAGTACCTTTATATTTTTGTGTTTAAAGAGACTTACTTTTACAATGAAATCGTTGCCTGTACAGTAGCTGATCAATCTTACATCGCTTTCATTCACATTTCCCAGCCCGTGTATACTTGTCATCCACTCCATACCTTTTTATGATCATTGCCTATTTTCACATCCAGTTAAGCAATCACAATTTTTGATATCCCTTGCTAAGTATACAGAGAATTACTTCTTGCAACAATTGATAGAAAGACCCTTTCTCTTCATTGGCTGCGTTACTTATAGCTACATAGCAAACTGATGCTTCATTGCAATGGAAGAAAGCTTATAGAGACTTAAGTCGCTATAAGCTTTCTTCCATTGTCTTAGGATTTCAATTCAGATAATGCTTTTGAAACCTTTATAATTCAGAATACTCCATATCATCTTTCCTTCCAGGGATCAAATATGGATTGTCTTGCACCCCCTGTAAGTCTAGTCTCTAGAGGTTAGGACAAATGTACCAATTCTGTACTTTACCACTGTCCTCTCTGTCTTCCCCCTGTATACCAGTCTATGTTATAACACATATTTTAGTATATGTATTAAATGTATATGTATAAACCAGAAGAACCTTTGCACTCTGTTTCCTCAGGACCAGACATTAGAACATATGAAAGTGCATTATCAGCAGTGACCATCACTTAATAGTAGAGACAATTCAACTGAAACTGAAGGCTATGGAAAAGAAGAAAAGGTTTGCTGGGTTTGACACACAGTAGTGTTGAAAGAGGATCAAACTAAAAATGAATTTGTAATTGACTGTTGAAATCAGTTTGTAGTATTTGAAGCTATAAGTGGACATTTAGACATCACTAGTGCAGGGGAGAATGTTGAGGAAGTAAATCAGAATGTAGCTAAAGGTGTTCTAAGAAGACGAAAGATTAAAAGAAAATGGAAATATCTAAAAATTGGCGTCTCAACAGAGATGGAAAGGTGCTCAAGAGGAAATAAAAGGAAAATTCTTGGAAGTAGTAACTATTGAAGTAGTTAAATTACTTAATGCAGGTGAGAGAAAAGGATTAAGAAAACTTATGAAATAATGAATGAAATTACAAGTGAAGAGATCAAAAAATTACTTGTGTTTAGTAATGAAGGGTAAATAACAACACCAGATATAAACATTCAGAAATTATACAAAGACCATCGTATGTCATTAAAATGCTTAATGGGAAAAATGCTCTGATAATTTCTGAAGTTACTAGAGGAGCTGGAAGTGACAAGAGATGAAATATCTATCGAAGAAATAGCAAAAGATGTTGAGCAGTTAAACAAATGGTAAAGATTTTCCTGGATTAAATGGAATTGCAGGAGAAAAAAGAAAGCAAGGAATTTGGGAGAAAACCAAGCAGCATTTTGCATTATATGGTTCCACCAGTGTTAGTAATGTTTTCAGACAGTTCTTGTACCAAAGACTGCTATAAATTTGAAATAGTACGTACAGCCTCTAATAAGTTATTGGATATCTACAGGAAGTTGACATCAATGACCCAACCATAAATATATAACCAGTAAATTGTTGCATTAAAAAAATGGGACCAATATTCCGTATAAAAGCTACATACGCTTTATTTTCATAAAACAGAACATAGACTACAAAAACATTCACCTTCCGTTTCTTAGTACTTGGCAGTAAAATTGAACTGGAAATAACTTCCAAATAAGTATTATTTTCTACAGAAATCTCTAGGTGCAGCAGTGGCTGTGTGGTAAGTAGCTTGCTAACCAACCACATGGTTCCGTGTTCAGTCCCACTGTATGGCACCTTGGGTAAATGTCTTCTACTATAGCCTCAGGCCAACCAAAGCCTTGTGCATGGATTTGGTAGATGGAAACTGAAAGAAGCTCGTCGTGTATATATATACACATATATATATATATATATGTATGTATGTATGTATATGCTTGTATGTCTGTGTTGGTGTGTTTACATCTCTGTAACTTAGCGGTTCAGCAAAAGAGTCTGATAGAATAAGTACTAGGCTTACAAAGAATAAGCATGGCTGCAGTCAAATGACAGAAACAAATAAAAGAACAAAACAATAAACATTAGCAAACATTAGCTTGACCCAATAATAATAATTAGAGAAAACAAACATCTGCAGTTTACTGTAGAATTCCTTCAGACTATTTTGCATACATAATCAATTTCTTGAAAAATATTATTATACTTGTTAGGCAGTGTTTGATCCATGAAACATTTTCAATATATCTCAATAATGCAATCAAGAAAGCAGAAAAGAAATATAAAGAAAAAGAAAAAAAGCATTTTTGATTATGAGGTAAAAAATAGTTTCAGTTTTTAGAAGATACTTTCCAATCCATTCAAGTGATAAACAGTTTCCATGGCAATAGAAATTATTTCTTACAAAACTTCACACACACTCACACAATAGCTGAGACTGACTGAGATAATAGTTAAAAGCTGGGATTAAAGAAGAATTCCCTACAATAGACTAATTTTTCTGAACAAACCATGATCATGCATTTTAAACTAGCTTTTTGCTATATCTTACAATTATCTTTCTCTGGTCTTTTTTTATATAATTCTGAAGACATGATATTCAAAAGATAAGAAACTATAATGAATAGAATAACGAGATAACAATAACACAAAGCTTTTAAGTAATATTTACACAAAGTATTTCTAAAAAAACATATTTGTAATACCATTCTCATTAGAATATCTGAAGTAGGACAGTCAGATATCGTTAAGTGTCAAACAACATTTTATAATTAAGTTGCACCAAACGGCTAAAATCATTTCTCTAGGATTACACAATTTAGTACAAATATTATAGCTACTAATAATACTTCTACAATTTTCAAAACTACAAATAAAATAAACATATGTACAATAAAAATCTAAAATTGGTGGCTATTAAAATAATTAGATTTATCTGCTGCAATATTAGAAGTGTGACAAAAGACAGAATACTGATGTAAAAAGTCCAAGAAAGGATGTTTTTGAGAATATTTCTGAAGATTTAGGAACATTTCATAAGCTCATGTAAATTCTTCAGAGCCAAGTTATTAGATGTATAATATTTTAAAACCTTAGCATCGAATACTTCATGATTGAAATAAATTCAGTGCAATTATTTATGTAGCAGTATTAGTAGTAGTGGTAGTAGTAGTATAGTGTCTTCAAAAGGTAGGAGATAATATTTATAAATGAATATAATTATTCGGATTCAAGGCAATATGAGATCGGTCAAAGAAAAATAATCAAAGTGTTTCCCATTTTAAATAACAGAATGAATATCTTTCCATTCATTGAATGTGATAAATGAGAAGAGGTAGAAGAGAAGTGAGGATAAGTTTACCTACACACCATTGAACTAAATTGCAAACGAATTTCCATCCAACATGATGTCTACCTAAGAATTTGATGTATAACTAACACATAAATTTCTCTTGAATAACTATTACATGCTTGTTACACTAACTCTGCATGCAAGACAAATGTTCTGCAGCTGATGAAGGCCAGTGTCGTGACTGAAATTATTTGGATATTTGCTAACCTATTAGGATATAAAGAAATAAGTAGTCACCATTTTACAATATTAAAAATGTTTAATATTAAGAGCAAGTGAAATGATGATAATTGTATTAAAGCTTTCTATATCTTTTACATCATTTATAGATTAACTTACTACTGCCAAGATGCATTGAAGATTTACCATTCTACCAATCTGAAGACTATTTTCTTCCTTCAAAGGAATATCTTCTTTATCACTTTATCATGCACTTTCCACCAGCCTTTTGAAAATTAATCCACTCTTAAAAGTTAGGCTTTATATTTAATCATAACATATTTCTTTAAACTAGAAAACAATATGCCACTTTTATAGGAACATTAGAAAATTCTATGATGCATTCAACAGAAAACTTTTATAAGTAGTAAATATAATACAGGAAAGAAGTATATTATTGCCATTCACACATTATAGTTATCCAATATGACTTTGCAGCTAGTAGCAGACACACCATAGTTAATTCTAGATTTACATAAAGGAAAATTGACAAATCTAGTGTTATCTGTAGATTGAAACTATCAGCAACATAATTTCCCAGACATCCATATTTATCCAGCAAAAGCCATAATTTAACTAACTAATACTATGAAGACAATTTTGCATAAATATATCAAGCTGACTATTTCTGTAGCTAAATCAAGGATAAAAAAAAGAAGAAAAATCCAATGTGCTGATACAATGGCAACTGATCTGATTAATAGCAAAATTATACAAATTCTCACATTTTCATTTATATCCATTCTGGATTTTAAAAATAAAAATAAAATTTCTAAAGACAGCATTTAATATATCAATGAATCTGCATATTTTCTAATAGCCACTCATTTACGAAAGTTCTATATACATGGTGCTATTCTCATGACATTTTTTGCCAATCGATTATTTTGGAGTATGATAAAAATAGAAAGATGTATTGATTAACCAGCAGTAGACTATTTGATTTGTAATATCAGAAATCGTAGCAGTTGTATACTTTTCACAAACATTTCATACTTCTAAATTACCAACACCAATATCAGTTAATGAATTTGAAATAATTTATTAAAATAGAGGAAACCATTATTAAATTTATTATCTTAACATAAGTGACATTTGTTGTAAAAGCAAACCAGTAGCAAATCAATAAGAATCAGTTCTCCTTGAAAAGCAAGCATCAGAGAGGAAGCCTGTGATTTTTAAGATGAACTAGCAAGAAAGCGAATTATATGCATTATGATAAAGAGTTTCTGTGGAATAAAATCCAACAGAATGGGTAGAAAAATAATCCAAGTTAATAAAAGAAAAAGAAGCATCAATAAGTAATGAACATTGCCAAAACATAGTGGAAACTAATAGATTTAAAGTGTGGCATGACCGAAAACAATACCAGCACCTTTACTAAGGTGGAGGTGGTAATAATAATAATAATCATAAAATATGAAAAAATTGCAACATAAGACAAGGCCGGACATTTTTGTGAGAATGGAATAAGATAAAATTAATAATATTAATAACAATAATAATAATGATGATGATAGAAGTGATGGATATTACCATAGTACTTACAGTAATAGAACTCTTGGAGCATAGAAAAATATGAAAAGCTATCTGATCATTTTTAAGTAAAAGGTTTTCAAAACTGTACTTTTACGCAGTACATGTATCAGAAAAATCCATTCTATCAGAATGGAAAGAGATATATAGGAAAATTCCAAAAAAGGAAAAAAGTATTATACAATCAAAAGTTACTTTACATATACATAAGTACACCTCCATGTATATTAATGTGTACGCACACATACATACACGTGCACACACACAGAAACATAAACAGCAGCTTTGAAAAGAAGAAAACTTCATAACTCTCTGGAGAGTTGCTTTGAAATAACCTGGATTTATAATATGCAATCTAGTAGTATACTTAATAGAAATACAAGTATAATAACTTTAGTATTATTATTACTATTATTATTATTATTATTATTATTATTAATATTATTATCATTATGAAGCAGCGAGCTGGCAGAATAGTTTCTGTATTGCGTCAAATACTTTGCGGCATTTTGTCCATCTTTACGCTCTGAGTTCAAATTCTGCTGAGGTCAACTTTGCCTTTCATCCTTTTAGGTTGATAAAATGAGGACCAGTTGAGAACTGGGAGTGATGTAATCGACTTACTTCATCCTCTGAACTTGCTGGTCTTATTATTATTATTATTATCATCATTATTATTATTGCTTAGAGTTTGGTTTAAAGTTCTCTGAAGTAATTTGCCTTTAGTAGAAATTAACAATTATGCTCTCATAAACTTTCAGGGTCAGCAATTTTCTAATTGATTTTATTAGTTAACTGAAGACATTATTGATATTATATTCTTATAACATAGAATAAAGGCTCAAAACCACCCCTAAATGTAAACCATAAATCTAAGCAGAAAGGTTTAAGTATATAGAACCAACTCTGAAGAGAAATCGACTGCACTCTCACATAATGTATTATTTACTTTGCATAATTTCCCTTTATGTTTTTACTCCTATGTAGCTGGCAACCTAAAGTCTATAAATATATTTTCCAGCTGTTTCTATACACTTCAACTTTAACTATTCCTTTTTATTGCTTGACTTACAACACAATTTCTTTAATACATTGCATCCTACCTACATAATTTCTATTCAGTATATGATTCATAAGAGGTTGCTCTTAAGAATATCTCCCACTTCTAAAATACAATTTAAAATATCTGGTTCCCTAATCACTTTTGCAGCCTATATTATGATAAATTGTTATGTGTAAGTAAGAAATCAATAATCATGAACGATAAATTTCTTCAATCTTCTACTAATTAAAAGCTTTCTAGTTTTTTTCTCACTAAACAGTTCCTTTTTACAAAAGAATATTATGACATGCATTATTTGTTTGAGTGTCAACTAATTAATTTAATATATTGTCTATTTGTTTTGCAATTAAACCTTTTGTTTAATCTAAGATTAAAGAATGGTATTGATTTAAAGTGTAACATTTCAACATGATCAAAGATTAATTTTAGGTTAAAACATTAAACCTTAGTAACTTACCAATGCTAAAATCTTTCAATTTTAACAAATGTTTATTTAAACCAAATGCATCCCTCTCTTCATCATAATCTATTATGAATTTAAGCTACATAATCTCTTTAAAGTTTGCATTTTTAATAAATGAAGTAATTTGCTTCCTGTTTGAAGTAAAAGTCTGCATATCAATATTATCTTTTCTTTCTTCCTTTTTTACTTGTTTCAGTCATTTAACTGCGACCATGCTGGAGCACCGCCTTTAGTCGAGCAAATCGTTAGCCTAGTACTTATTCTATCGGTCTGTTTTGCTGAACCGCTAAGTTACGGGGACATAAACACACCAGCATTGGTTGTCAAACGATGCTGTGGGGACAAACACACAAACATATACAAACGCACATATATGTATATACATATATACGATGGGCTTCTTTCAGTTTCAGTCTATCAAATCCATTCACAAGGCTTTAGTCGGCCTGAGGCCATAGTAGAAGACACTTGCCCAAGGTGCCACGCAGCAGGACTGAACTCAGAACCATGTGGTTGGTAAACAAGCTACTTACCACACTTTCATTATAATTATCACCATGATTAGTTTTAGATCCCCTTCGAAAGTTGGACTCAAATGAAGTTTCTTCATATCTAATCAGCTCAATTTTGTGTTCACTCTCTAATCTATTATAACTAACATTTGATTGTTTTATCCCAAGACAATCTCTGAAACTGTGCTATTACAAATTCCTGTCATATGTACCCAAATGTAAAGGAATCAGTGATGTACAGAAATGAGACCAGTTGCTGTTAGTTTAATGCTCTATCATTTCTGTCAATTCACTGTTTGATTTGTAATACTCATTTCTACCGTAGGCACAAAGCCATGCATTTTGTTGGACAGAGTGGTTGATTAACCCTGGTACTAGTCTTGAACTTATTTTACCAAACAAAAGAAAAATGAAAGAGAAAACTGACATTAGCAGGACATCAATGCAAAGCTAAACAAATGAATAACATAAAGAGTTTTGTCAGCCACTTTACTAATTCTGATAATCCATTTCCATTTCTGATTATAATATTCCTTTCAAATTTTGGCACAGGGCCAGCAATTTCAGGGACTAGGTTTAGTCAATTACATCGACCCCAGTGCTCAACTGGCACTTATTTTATCGACCCCAAAATGAAAGGCAAAGTTGACCTTGACGGAATTAAAACTCAGAAGATAAAGACAGATGAAATGAAACTAAGTATTTTGCCTGCTCAGCATCTTATTTCTTGATTTATAATATTATTTGGTATTTATTAACCCTTTTGAGACACATAGTGTCTTGGTATGTGTAGCCAAAATGAACAAAATGTTTTTTCTATTGAGATTGAATTTGATGGGTACATGTAGAAAACAAAGGATAATGTACCTAAAACTCTTTTATTATTTTGTAAAACTGTATATATTATATAGCTTTATATTATATCCATTGAAAGACGATCTCTGATTAGTTATTACACTTCAACATGGCTGATTGGCTTTTACACTTCACTGGGCTGATGGATCAGCCTCAAAGTCCTTTCAGCTTGTATCATTTGGGCTGATCAATCAGCCCGGGTTTCCCAAGAGGGTTAAGATATTAAAGCACATCAATTCTTCTTCCCATCCTTCTTTGCATATAACTATGTATACATGTTTTTGGGCGCAGGAGTGGCTGTGTGGTAAGAAACTTGCTCCTAACTACATGGTTCTGGGTTCAGTCCCACTGCATGGCAACTTGGACAAGTGGCTTCTACTGTCCAAAGCCTTGTGAGTGGATTTGGTAGACAGAGACTGAAAGAAGCCCATCGTATATATATATATATATATATATATATATATATATTTATATATGTGTGTGTGTGTGTGTGTGTGCGTGTGTGTGTGTGTATTTGTGTGCCTGTGTTTGTCCTCCACGACCGCTTGACAACCGATGTTGGTGTGTTTATATCCCCATAACTTAGCAGTCTGGCAAAAGAGACCGATAGAATAAGTACTAGGCCTATAAAAAATAAGTCCTGGGGTTGATTTGTTCGACTAAAGGCAGTGCTCCAGCATGGCTGCAATCAAATGGCTGAAACAAGTAAAAAAGTAGAAGAAATAAATACACATGATATACAAACATAGATCAACCACTTAACACACTCTCATTTAGACTATGCAAATACTTTGAAGGTGACTATGTCAAATCAGTTCTGTTTGATATGGCTAGAAAAATGTATGGTTGAAAATAAAAGAGGGAAAATGTGAAATAAATATGTCAACAATATTATTTTTTTCTGCTTAGAGTAGGTCACAATGAAATTTTAAATTAACTGGATCTGTGACTAAGTACAAAACTTAAGTGGAAATGATCTAACTATATCTGTCAATTGAAAAAAAAAAATCATTTAAAAACTTGAAAAATTGTCTTTTAACAATTTAATGCCATCTGCTTCACCCACTGATTTTGTTATTTTGAAAGCTTTAAAAATTTTAGAAAATTAAGTGTTCTTGTTGTTTTCCAGGTTTTTGAGTACTTATAGTAAAAGGAAAACTTGGTGACTGGAAAAAAAATCAACTAGTGCACTTATTAAAAAATAAAAAAGAATTCTCTAAATTTAGCAATGTATTAAAGATTGAAGTAAAAACTGAGGAAATGAAACAGAAAGGGCAATATTAGATTTTAATGGATTACATGACTAAAAAGAGAAATTAATATTGGCTGTAAAAATAAACCCTCAAACTCTTCATACAAAATGCTTTAACTAAACTTTACATAAAATACTTTTTATAAGTCCTATAATGTCATTAAGTAAATTCAAATGTCACAAGAATTTGATGTATGGAAGAATGAATTTAAAATGGTTCAGTTTCCTTTGGAACTTGGCTACCATCCCAATTACAAATTAACTATATCAGAATTCTTAAAACTGGGTTCTACAGAACTCAAAGATTTTCTGAAAAAATTTCATGTGATAAGGTGTCATTTAATAAAATTAAAAACAAATTTAGTTTCTAAAAAACGAAAGAAAAAAATGATATTTATTACTTTCAAACTAATAAGTTGCTATTATTGATTTTTATATGAATTCATTTTCTCCTAAAAACAATTTTTGTTACAGTTAGTGTCTTATTAAAATTCGAGTGTTGAGAGCTGTCCTTATAATATAGAGATAGGTTTTTATGATTTTTTGAAAATTGTGTAAGAGGTTTTCATTTATCATTTTGGGAACCACTTAGTTGTATATACGAAAGTCAGTAATTAACATTCTAGTTTCTCAGACTACTTAATCCAAGTAGCAATTTTAATTTAATGTGCCATCATTAAATAGCTTTAATAATCTTTGGAATCATCTGGCCAAATTGAATACATGACCAATAGATTCTGAGGTGAATCTACAGACAAGTCAAAGAAAAGGCGTGCTCCTCTTTCATATGGTGTGTGTGTGTGTGTGTGTAGAATTTGGCATCATTCCAACAAGCTGAATCCGTGAGATAACTAGAAACTTCTTTTATTTCACCAAAACTAATTAAAAGTTCTAATTAATACTTGATTACAGAACCTAAAACTCGAAAATCCCAGCAACAATTTTAGTCACTTCTTTCACATTATGTCTTTAACGTTTATATTTTAGTATTTTGTTAGCAATCAAAGGAATAAAATGAAAAGGAAAAAGGCAAAGCTGAAGTAATGTAGTCTTTTAATTGCCTCAGGGGAGGACCTTTACCTCTAAACAATACATCAGCTGGCAAACCATGGTGTGACTATCTGACGTACATAAAAATGCTGAACATTAAGGAGTATTGATGCAGTTGCTTTTCATAACTGGAGAAGCGGGAAAAGGAATCTATTTGTAGACTAGTATATCTGTGTCATTGATAATGATGGGAAATATGCTTATCATGCATAAATGAGATGAAACTGATAATGAAAAACAATTAAACTGTGGAAAAACATGTTTAATTTTAAATGCAGTTATTTACATAATGCCATATATACTTCACAGCAAATAATACAGGAATTTTTTGTGTGTATACTTTAAGAAGCTTGTTAAAAGAAAAGATGTTATTATTACAACAAGTAATCATAGTTTTTCTTAGTTAGAAATACATACATATATGCATGGATGGATGATGGATAGATAGAGAGAGATAGAGATAGAGAGAGAGAGAGAGAGAAAGAGGGGGAGAGAGGGGAGAGATTGAACAGAAAGGTAACTTTGGAAAGAATTTAGATTATCGGTATTTTTGTTAAGGTCAGCTGTTGCTTCTACTGATTGCTTTCTTATGTTTTTTGGACCTCCCCACACGCAAACATGCACATAATCACACACACACACACACACACACACACACCTACACACACACACACACATATAAACACATGATATGTGTATGTGTGTATGACTGTATGAGTGAAAGATAGACAGAAATAGAGAGTGATAAACAGATCCATTTTAATTTTGCTATTGTCTCTCACTTCCTATTTGTTGTATAATTACCTCCTACTGCATTATGGAAAATGTAAGAATACACAAAATAAATTAGAGTACGTGATTTTGTAAAATTTAGTTCAATTATAGCAATTCCTCCCTAGTAAAAATGTATTAAAGTAAATTTCTTCGATGAAACTGGCTATCAAAATCAAAATCAGAATCTTTGGACTCAGAGCTTGAACAAAAAATGTTCAACATTTCTATTAATAAATCTTGTTCAATATTTAGAAACAAAAGCAGTTACGGAAACATTCTTGCATAAATAGGTCCAGGTCAGTCTGGAAAAAGTAGACCGGTTATCACGGGCATTTTAACCATGACCTTCATTGTTTGGATAAAGTGTATATTATCTAATGTGTCCTTTCTCTTTTAAGATTGTAGGGCGTAATTTTAGAGGAATTTGATTGCTATTAATAGCAAGTCAAACAATTACATAACTAGAGGATCCCTTCACTTTAGTGTCATATTAAGTGCCTGAGGCACTGTTAGGCAAGTGTGGGTACTAGACTTTAAAATGCATGGAAGAAATTTAGCAAGTTGTTACCAATGTTGATAACAAAGGATTTCTCTGTGTGTATAATAGGTGGATGATATGAAATATTTATAGGAATGCAGTGATGCATAACAGTAAGACATAAGTATTGTATGTGAAAGAAAGATTTGTGGAGACTGGAAAGAAATGGGTCGAATATGATGTATTGGAATGTGGAGCTGCTATCTTACATGAAAAGCATTAGCCAATTTGTGCAGGATTAAAACTACCATAAACTGAAAGTGGATTGTACTCATTGCAGATAATGAGAGATATGGGAAGACATCATGAAATTGTATTCTTAAGCTGTTGAGGCTTTTAGATATGATAACATACGATTAGGAAGAATGTCGTTTATTATAATGCAGGAAAATAAATGTTAAAACTAGATGAGCATATCTTTCAAATCTAATCAAAACACCAATTGTGTATATGACAATGTTTGGTAATCTTAATGAGAACAGGAAAAGCAAAGAAATTCAATAATTTATTACAGTTTTAATAGCATTTTTAATGCTACGATGGTTAAATGGTTAAGTAAATTTGTTTATATTTGAATTATGGAGAATAATTCTAAATGTTAATCACAGCATCTTAAAAAAATTACACTTATTTCAGCTAGGCAGAATAAAGGATTTAGAATAGAATTTCTTGTAACAAGATTTAAACGATTTCACAGATAGTAGACCACTATCATAAATATTGTGCTAATGTCATTCCTTACAAAAAGATTCGAAGCTAAGAAATTAGTTTATTCAGAAGATGTACAATTGCAGGATTTAGATTTATTAAAAAAATGAAGTATAAAATAGAATAAACAAAAGGAGCTTACCAAACAACAAGAATAGTATAGATCAAACATTATGATTGCCTTATTACATGACAAGATAGTGTTGTAGTAAGAGTTTCTCGGGACACAGTAAACAAGTGGAAAGAAACAAGAAAAACAATGTTGTAACATTTGTGAATTAAAGATCGACATTAAACATGAGTGAGTAGATAATTAATCATCCAGAAGTGAATTAAACTTTCAGTGTACAGCCAGGCAATATAACATGAACTGAAGAAGGGAGTCATTAGCAATATATTACAATGCTGCTTGGCAGGATGTCACAAAGAATACTTTTATTCATACATTCCTGGGTTTAGTTTTTAGAAAAAGAAAACAAAATCTACAAAATCATTGTTAGCCTCTGGATATGTAACCAGGGAAGTGGGTGGACATACAGATAATTAGATATGACAACAGATCAATAAGTTTGAAGTAGTTTAAACTGCAGCATTAAGATGTTTTGCTCCTGAGTTCAAATTCTACCAGGAGTAATATTTTTTATTACAACAGGGGTAAAGCAGTTCAAACTGCAACATTGAGACCTTTTGTTTCTGAGTCCAAACTCTATTGCACTTGAAAGTAATAGCAGCATACTGATAAATAAATAAATATATATACATATATATATATATATATATATATATATATATATAAAGGAAAAAGGAAGACAAGAAGTCATGTACCTAAATATAAGAAATCATTATTAAAAATGCTTTTTCTTTGGAATTTTGAATGTATTCTGTAAGTAATTTATATTTTTGATTATTAATTTTCATAGCAGATTCTATCATGGTTTATTTCGAATAGATAACATTTGTTCCTTTTTTAAAATAGTAGTCAGGAATCCAACCTTACATATGCAATCCATTTCAGTAACAAGAATGACATATGCATTCATGCTTTATTGATCGAAAGAATAATCCAGATTATGTTTATTTTTAGGTGTTTTGTGCTATTTTAGGAAGCTATAGCCGTTACTACCTCTGTCCATATTGGTTATTCAAATTATAAAACGAAGATCGCTAGTTATTCAAATGCATATACTCCTTAATGTTATATAAAGAGAATGCTGAAAATTCATAGGGGCTTTAATTAATCAATATAATGTTCCTGCTGTGTTAAGCATGTCATACTGACATTACCTAGTCATGAATTATCTATAAATACACATTTCAAGATTTCTTAATTTGGGAAATGCGGCAAGGATATAATAGTACATACCCCAAATCAATTATAGAATAAGGACAAAGGTTAATTAATAAATTGGAATTCAAACAAAAAAGTAATTTCAAACTTTTAATTAAGCTAGTTCCATGTGTTAGTCAAATAATGTTGTCATATGCTTGATTTTATTTTTCTTTACATTCCACCAAACATTGTACACATTAATTTATTGTATACAATGAAAGTATTTGCAAAACACAATACAGAACTGTTTTGTTTTCAACTGAGAGTAAATGCTATTAGGTGCAATGCTTCAGGAGCTGTTAATGTACTTTTCTTCCAATGCTTGAGATGAGAGGAAATTAAAAGTGAGCTATATAATATTTATATATTTTATAAATAAATAACTACTTATAGAAATATCTCATGAGTTTGGTTGCGGTATTCCGAAAAGAAACAGGAAATCTCTTCACACAATAGATAATGTGGAATAATATTTTAATATGGTTACAATACGGAGAAGAATGAATTGATTTATTATTAATTTTGAGTCCATTAGATTTTATTCATGTCAGCAAATTATAATGCAAAAGAGTGAGTAGATATGTTTCAAAACATTTTCGATGGTGAAAGTTTTGCATACAAGAATAAGGGGGTAAATTACAGTGACATTTAGTTCCAATAAACAAGGATAAAAAAAATAGCAAAATAAAGAAAAAATATATAACTTGGTAATACTTGATATATAATTTTAATTAAGAGGAATAGATAAATGAATATGGAAATATGTTGACAATAAATTATATATTATTGACTTTGTGTGTGTACATGGTGCATGTACATACTTATGCATATGTATATGTATATATATTGGTGCATGTATATACTTATGCATATGTATATGTATATATATATATATATATATATATATATATATATATATACACACACACACATATATATGTGAGTCTAGTGTAAACTATATCATTACCCTCTTTGGTAACCTCGCATCTCTCTATCACTCATTTGTCTGTCACACATGCCTCTGCCATCATGCTTCCATCACCTGTGTCTTCATCTCTCATACCCCTATTACTCATCTGTCAATCATTCAAATTGCACTATACTGCCAGCATCACTAAGGATGGCAGTGGATTTCAACTGTTCATGGTTTCCAGCATGATTAGGGATACCACATCTCTTATCATTGTCCAACACTTTACACTTCCCTTTCTCACGTATTCTTTCATGCACCTGAAGCATATGTATAAGGGACATAATCAAATCTGCCTGTGACCCCCACACTCTGCTTATACTCCCCTCCCATTCTGGCCATTCGATATGAAATCTATCATTTGCTCCCAGCATTTATTCACCTCTTGCTATTCACTACTCTCTCAATTCTCTCATTCATATCCTCTCTCGTATATATAAGTGATGGAGGCAGTATTAATACTGAGAGGTAATATTTACCCTGATTTAAATGTGGAGACTTTGCTGGAAGAAAACTTTAGAGTGGTAGATACCATGAGAAAAACCTCACATGGGATTTTGGTGCAAAACGCATGTTTGTTTATATTGCTGGACTTTATATATCTTCTTTATACATCCTCTCTAGTGTCATGATAAAATGCATTGAGTTCACTATGTTGGTGTTGAGAAAGGTACCCAGCAACAGAAACCAGACCGATGTTGAAAATTATGAGTAAAATGTGAACTTCCAACCTATCTCGTAGAACAGCAACAACCTACCAACTCATTCCACTTGAAAAATGATGATCTTTAAGTGTATGAATTGAGAACGCTCTGCAGGATACTTTATGGCAATTATAATGAAGTTTAAACGAACACTCTTGGTAGGTGCAATAGCTCTCGTTTGCTTTGCTAAGAAGATTATAGAATAAACTGCTATACCTTCCAGTGACAACACTTCATTAATGAGTGGTAGAAAGGGTCTGATAATACAGTAATGAGAATAATTGAAAATTAAAAGGATATTCTTAATGTGACAATTGCATGAGAAGTACTTAGCAAAAGAACTAATTAGCGTTTTCTAAGACAGACAAGTTTTGACAGAATTAAGTACCACTTTATAAGGTTGTCAATGAGAAAAATGATTTATGAGAAATGTGCTTTCTTAAAGGGTTTACATCAAATCAAGGTAAGTGGTATGTTCACTGGCAGATGAAATCTTATGTTAAATAATATTCAGCCTTTACTTGGTCTTTCTTGGCAAAATAATTCAGACATTGTTTAAACAATGAATATTAGACTTTGCTGACTCAATAATGTCAGGAAGTCTGAAAGACTGATATAAGTTTGGACTCTGTATTAGTAGTCAGAGTAACCAATGGTGATAAAAAGAGCACTAGTAGTATTTCAGGTAAACTGACATGGAATTAGCAGCATGAGAGTGACAAGCACATTTTTGTGAACAGCCAAGATTCGAAGACGACCATCGATTGATAGGAAGTAGTAGATGTATTTGGTTACATGTGACCTAATTAGTGTTAAGTGTGAAGGAAAAACTGAAATGCATTAATAGCATTCATTTCACTTTTTCAATCCACAGATTCAGCAATAAAAAATATGCAAAAGAAAATCACCATGATACAAATTGTACTTAAAATACATACTACAATCACTGCATTTAATACTATATAAATGTATCATTTCAAACTAAATTTTGAATGCTTGCATGCTTGTTTGTATAAGGTAGATTCAGTGACTACTAATAAAAGACACAAAAATGAACAAATATTTCTGATACTCATTTAATTTTTATACAAAACTATTCAACTTTATAACTACTCACATGAATATATCATAAGAAATTGCTATAAATAGAGGAACACATTTAGATATCAGGTATCTTTTGACAGATACCTTACTCTGCTAAAAGTATAATTAAAATAATTCTTCTGAGCATTTCTGAAGGATAATATAATATTCAACATTCAGTTGAATATTTCTATAAACAATGTTATTTATTTGCATATTTCAACAATAATAACCTAAATAATGTAGTAGTAGCGGAAACAATGATCATAATAATAACCCTTTCTACTAAAGGCACAAGGCCTGAAATTCTTGATGGAGGAGTCGAGTTGATTACATTGATACCAGTTCTCAATAGGTACTTAATTTATCGACCCTGAAAAGATGAAAGGCAAAATCAACTGTGGCAGCATTTGAACTCAGAATGTAAAGACATACAAAATACTGCTAAGCATTTCACTTGACATGCTAACGATTCTGCCAGCTCACCACCCTAATAACAACAATAATAATAAAATTTTCTCTTGACAAGAATATGTTTTGTAAGAGGAACTAGTACAGTCAACTACTTCAACTCTCTTACATTACTGGTATTCATTTTAATGACATTAGTTGATGGATAGTTTTGAATCATGAACTATAATGCATGAAACAAAATAAAGCTAGGCATTTAGTCTGAGGATCTACTGGTGTTACAATTCCAGTGCTAAATAACAATAATAGCCATAGTTTCTTTTTTGTCTGAGTACAAAGGTGGTTATTATCAATTAATGAGATTCCAGTATTTCATTGACAGTCAATGTGTATACAGCTGAACTGAACTGTGAGGTTAAAAACTACAAAGAGTAAAGGATTCAGTAAAGTACTTTAATGCTCTTGGTTTCAACATATCTATGATAATAACAATAATGATGATGATGATTATGATGATGATGATAATAAAAATAATGATAATTTGTTTTATTTGCCAGAAAGGTGATTTGTGGAAGGATATTAGAAGGAAAATATACAAAAACTGTGGACTTTTATGCAGAATTGATTATGAAAACATAGGAATGGAATACAAAAGTAAATAGATAAGGAATCAAAAACAATGTCCTGGTTGTGTGGGGACAGCCACTTGAGCAAATCAAATAACTCCACAGATCCAGGGTGACCCTGACTATCAAAAGCAAATGCCCTCGGTTGAGTTTATTACCTATAGGTTGCGTGCTGAAAGGAAACCCATTCAGGAGAGCCATTCTAAACTATTTTTTTCTAGCAAATTCACTGGAGAGAGCATCCATACCTTCCTCTCCACTTTCAAATTTCTATCCAAGAGGAACATCTAGCCAAAGAGAAATGCGTAATTTTTGTTCACTGTACATTCTCTTTTGCCATTGTCATCTAACAGAGACAAACTGCTGGCCTTCTTCAGTCGAAGGAAGGCAATAAGATGATTCTAATGATGGATTCATTTGACAGCAAGATCTGTCCGACGGTAATGATGATAATAATTTTCTTACATAGGGATACGGTCAGAAACTTTTGAGGAAATGAACTGTCATTTATATTGATCTGATATTTGACTGCTACTTATTTCAGCAACCCTGGAAGGATGAAAAGCAAAGGTGACCTGGGTGAGATCTGAACAGAGAGCATAAAGAGCTAGAACAAATGCCACAAAGCATTTTGTCTGATATTCTAACGATTCTGCTACATCAATTATTTTTTTTTTTGTTATCACTACTATCATAATGATGTGATTTCTTTGTTGTGGAAACAATTGTTATATTACATTGTTTATTTTTACTTCATTAAAAAAAAAAAGACAGAGAATATCAAATGTGTCACAATGATATATAGTAATTAAATATGGGCAATGAATACTAAGATCCATGAACAATAATTGAAGAAGAATGGTGTTAGTTTGTTTTTTATAGATTTATGTGACGCTAACAATAAAAATAAAGGAGAAAAAATGCGATGCTGAGTGCATGTGAGTTGAGAAAGCAAATTGAATATCAAAGTCATTGGTTGATGTATTACAATGCAGATAAATAGATGGTTATCAACATTGTCATCTTTTACATTTGCTTTCCATACTAGCATGAATTGGACGGGTCATCACAGTTGGAATTAATTTTTTGGAGTTACTGCAGTTTCACTTCTGACTTGTTTCCTTTGGCTTGATGCTTTAGCCAATGTCAACCACTTTAGAGTGTACTGCGGGCATTTTATCAGAAAGAGGGTGTTATGTACCTCAAAATTTTGAAGAGCTCTCACTACTTTATAATGTAGTTGTTGACTCAAAGCACATACAAGGTAAATGGTAGAGAAACTGATGATAAAAGAGACAAGATGGGTGAATAGAGAAGGTGACTGTATGATAGTAGAAACTGACTGATGATGATGATGATGATGATGATGGTGGTGGTGGTGGTGGTGGTGGTGGTGGGGGGGGTAATGAGAGAATATATGTCAACCTTACTTACATTAGCAGAGAGAGGAAAGAAAGAGAGATGGATGATATAATAGTATCAAGAGGCAAGGAAGGCAGGAGATTTATATTGTAAATAAATCTATAGATCTATATTGTAATACATGCTGAGAGATGGATAATAAATAACTGTGGTCTGATAATAGAAAGTATCTACAATAGATGTATAACTGAGAAGTTATTGAGTCATAACAGAGAATTATAAGCCCCTTTGATAGAATACAAGTGATAAGTTCTCAACAAGATCCAAGAGATATGATGAAGATGATAAGTTTAATTTTTTGCACTGCTCTCTCTGTTGTGGTACAGGCTTTTGAAAATAGATTTTAACTAAAAAATTTAAGTTTCCATGAATCTAACAATCTGGATAATGTTCTTTGTTCTTTGCATCTGTATCTAAGTAGCAGAATAACCTACATCATTCTTTCATCAATTAGTAATGTAAATGAGTGACTTCATTAATAAGTATTTATCAAGACACTTCACACTAAAATTACCATGCAAATTTTGATAGTTTTCCTAGTTCATATGAAACCTTAACAATATTACAGCTTGATTTCTAAACTTATTCAGAAAATTGTAACTATGAAACTTTACCATTCTTCTCAAAGCATTGTTGTTATGAAATAGGTATAAACAATTTCTATTGTTTGCTTATATCCATTATGCCAAGAGAAAATAATTGCTTTACATGCCAAATTGTGATTAAATGGAACAATAGTTTTCAAATTTGCTGACAAACAAATAAGGATATTTTAAATAAGATAAGAATCACTTTCAAGTTTAGAGAAATTACTAAATGTATTGCATTATTTAGTAAGTCAGTGTTTATCCTCAACATAGATTAAGAAAATGTTTATAGTTACAAGAGTTTAGAAGGTTTGAATTTTAATCACATATATTTCATGGAAAATAAAGTATAAATAAATACAATTATTCCTGATAGAAATCATTGAAACTTGTACTCAAAATAAAATTATAAAGTTTTGAACAGAGATATGTTTATATTGCAAAAGGAAAGTCAAATTCAAAACACTTTATACGTCCATTTTAAGAGTACAATTAAAGATTTAGTTCTGAATATCTATTCTGAAGATTCTGCATCCTACAGCGTGATAAGTAACATGTTCTATCTCTTACATTTTACTCTAAGTTAATTGCTAGTATTCTTCCTTTCTAAATCTATTATCAATGTATTTTTTTTTTGTACAAATGAAGCAAGTTATATAACATTCCTGCAAAGTCTAAACATATCATGATTTTATATAACACCGAGACTTTGAGAAAAACTGAAGAATTTTAACAATAGACATATATGAGTGAATATATACTAATATTTTACAATGCTGTGCTGAAAGGGGTGCTAAATCAGAAATCTATTGAAGAAGATACACAATTTACATGAAATAATTGAGTTTATCTGTGCCAAAGACAGGTAGAGATCACAATTAAATTAAGTAAGATGTAAATATTTATTACTGAAATAAATAATTACATAATCATTATCTGAAACTGGTAACTGGTTTCTTCTATGTTATAATTTTAATACAAAAAACAACCATCAATATCTTAATATTCTTTAATTTGCAGGAGAGAGCTACATCAGGTCAGTACACATGTAATATTATGTTGAAGAGTGACAACATTTAAATTACTTAATCATATTTAACTTCCAGTTTGGAATGTCTTGCATAAAACTTGACAACGTGCAATATTTCGGCTCGTTTAAGACACTATAGAGATATTTGTTTTTGATGTGAGATGAGGAGCAATAAAAATTAGTATTAACATGTGGTAAAGACAGTCAAAATATTTGTTAATGTTTATGTTTTTAAACTTAAGTGTTTAAAGGAAGAGAATGTTAACAGGTGATGCTGACTGTAACCAAAGGCAAAGAAACTACATGATTCCTCTCACTAACTTGCATTCTCCTGTGAGTAGGAGATTGAGAAAGCATTGATTAAAATCTGCAGTGTATGTACTGTAAAATATCAATTATTATAAGCTGTTCTAAGAGACAAAACAGCCATAATTACAAAACGTCATTACTCAGCTGAATTTAGCATCCAAGCAGTAAGAATTTTCTTTTTTGCCTATTTTCATTAAAGTAAACAAATTCTGCAGCAACTGCAAGCAGTTATATATTGTTTGACTATTTTTAGTGATAAAAATGCATAACCAGCGATTGCTATCGAGCAGTTCTCTTATCTAGAAGCATGTCGACACAGCCCAAATAACATTGTCAAATCCCCGCAGTATGTTAACTCCAGACACCTGGCATAAAATTTTCTACCGTATTTTACTAATATTTTTTTTTTGGAAAGTACGTTGTGGAGTATAGTCATCCTCACCCTCCTACCCATCTGCTTTGCTTTTTAACATGACAGTATATAATGCTTTATTACTTCTGAGACTAATAAAACTTTATGGTAAAAGTATTCTGCAGGTGAGTTAAATGTCAAAAATGGTTCAGTACATATAGAGAAGATGACTGCTGTGTGAGAGATACAGCATATTTTGAATGTCCAGCTGAGTTTGTGAAAAAGCTGGTATTTGTTACTCTGTGAATAGAAACATTTGAAATAAGCTAGTAATGTTTCAAAGGCAAAAGAATAAGTGACATGAGAATTATCAAGTGGTAACTTGGAATAATTTGCAACATATTCTTACAG
The DNA here is from genome assembly GCF_046866305.1 of Octopus bimaculoides. Lineage (NCBI taxonomy): Eukaryota > Metazoa > Mollusca > Cephalopoda > Octopoda > Octopodidae > Octopus > Octopus bimaculoides. The sequence continues at coordinate 45,528,448 of NC_142945.1, read as the reverse complement.
TCCAGTTTTCAACCATCTAATAATTCATAAGGATAAATAATGTCAAATACTGTCAAGACTGTACAAGAAAATCATTTCACTATTAACAATAGGTAGAATAAAGTGCAGGCGTTGATACATGGTAAGAAGCTTCCTTTCCAATCCCATGATTTGGGGTTCAGTCCCACTGCATGGCACCTTGTGCAAGTGTCTTCTACTATGGCCTAAGGCCAACCCAAACCTTGTGAGTGGATTTGGAAGAGGGAAACTGAAAGAAGCCTGTCATATATATATATATAGATATATATATATCAATGTGTGTATCTCTTTGTGTCAGTGTTTGTCTCCCACCACCTGTTGACAACTAGTGTTGGTTTGTTTACATCTCTGTAACTTAGCAGTTCAGCCAAAAGAGACTGCTGGAATAAGTACTATGCTTTATTAAAAATAAAAAAATAAGTACTAGGATAGATATGTTTGACTGAAAGTGTTTCAAGGCAGTGCCACAGCATGGCACAGCATGGCTGCAGCATGGCCACAGCATGGCCACAGCATGGCTGCAGTCTTGTGACTGAAATGAGTAAAAAAAATATAAAAAAGATAAGGACCCTGAAATTTGAAATACAGCAACTTAATACAGTCACTGAGATGAATTGTTAGTAACAATATCAATAAGACACAATGCTTGAGAAAAACCTTCCTTAGTTAACTTATAAAGCATTGTGTTCTATCATGACGATTCTATTCTCATATTGCTAAATTATATTTAAAGAATTTGGTGGAGTTGCACTAAAAACTTTATGCATTTGCTATATTTTCCACATTTTTCAATATCTATTCTGGAGACAGAGACCAAATATTTATGACAAACAAATGACACTTTTAGTTGACACATATTCCCATTCGTTATATTTATTATTATTTTATTTTTTACTTAAAATCCATCTGTATTTTTATCAATACAGAACAGAAAATATTTTGAACCATTCAGACTATCATCGATAGCTATAGAAAATCTATAGTAGATGTCACTTGTCTTTTTGAATTTTGATGTAGGAATATTGTTTGCAGGAAATGAAATTTTTAATATTGTGTAATCTATCTTTGACCTATGTCAAATCTTAATGTCTAATCTCAACTTTAGACCTAATAATTCTTTAAGCAAAGAACTGTATTTATTATTATTATTATTATTATTATTATTATTATTATTATTATTATTATCATTATTATTATTATTATTATTTTTGCATTTTTAAGGATAATAGGATTCGGTAAATCAAGAAACAAAATATTGCTATATTGATAAACAGTTAAAGCCAGAAAATTATGTTCTAAACATTCTGGAATTTGTTGCTGTTGCTCACAAATAACTTTCGTAAATTTAAATTTGATCAAATCTGTCCAAATTCATCATCATCATCGTTTAACGTCCACTTTCCATGTTAGCATGGGTTGGACGATTTGACTGAGGACTGGTGAACCAGATGGCTACACCAGGCTCCAATCTGATTTGGCAGAGTTTCTACTGCTGGATGCCCTTCCTAACGCCAACCACTTTGAGAGTGTAGTGGGTGCTTTTATGTGCCACCCGCACGAAGGCCAGTCAGGCGGTACTGGCAACGGCCACACTCAAAATGGTGTATTTTACGTTCCACCTGCACAGGAGCCAGTCCAGCAGCACAGGCAATGATCTTGCTCGAATGTCTTTACATGTACCACCGGCACAAGTGCCAGGAAAGTGACACTGGGCACAAGTGCCAGGAAAGTGACACTGGGCACAGGTGCCATCACGATTTCGCTTTTGCTTGCCCCAACAGGTCTTTGCAAGCTGAGTTTCGTGTCCAATGAGGGAGACGACGTTGGCATGGGTGCTAGCCATCGAATTTAGTTTGATTTCGATTTCACTTGCCTCAACAGGTCTTTGCAAGCGGAGTTTAGTGTCCAATGAAGGAAGGTACACATGAAGGAAGATATGTAATGAAATAAAATACTTTCTATAATATGTATCATGATTTTCACCAATATGTCTGGAGTGAAGAGTCTTTAAAATTCCTTCTTATTGAAATCTTGGCATGAACGAACTATATTTCAGTTTTTCAAATTTAGGCTGTTAAAGCTATACTGGAGGCCCCTTTTTTCTTACAAAATGATTTAATATAAAAACTGAGGATACATATCAATGGATTTAGTTCATTATAAGGATGATCCTTCCTGGAGTAATAAATAGTACTTGTTTCTCAAGGTTAGTATAAGATCAAGTAGGTCACAAGAAAGAAGTGTAATTGCCTTAGTTGACCAAATTTCAAGCTATTTTTCTAAAACGTTATATCCTGTCACTATTGCATTGTACCTATTGGTTGAGTCTACTTAGCTGCAAGAAGGAACTGTGGAATGAGACAGTTTATCACTATATACATTTGCAACACTATATTATTGACATGTATTTCATTAGATTGTGATATGGAGTTCAAGTATTATTGCTGACAATTATTATTACTCAAGTATTATTACTCTCTCTCTCATAGGGAGGGAGGGAGGGAGAGAGAGAGAGAGAGTGAGAGAGAGAGTGAGTGAGAGAGAGAGTGAGTGAGTGAGTGAGAGAGTTGATTTGTGTTTGATATACACCATAAAAGTGAAGTCTTCAATCAAAACCCTGCATTCCAACATTGCCTCATTAGACAAATTTACAATAGCAGAAACTAAATGCAAGTGGTTATATAAGCATTCGTAGAACCTTTAAATGTACAATATGTAAGCATGACTGAACATTGAGGATATTGAAATTCAATAATACAATGAGCAAGTTTAATTTCGGTCAACGGAATGAGATTTATATCTAGTATTCATATATATAACCGGAATCTGGAACCTCACAGTATGGAGTCTGCTTGATGTTCCTTAATCCCAATATTCTCCAAACAATTGAAATTTTTATTTCTCGCATTTTCAACAATATTTTACCATTATATAAATAATGTGTTAACAATATGTATTAGTCTGTTTTAAGGTATCTTTTATCTTTCTTTTACTTGTTTCAGTCATTAGATTGTGGCCATACTGGGGCATCACCTTAGTCTAATGAATTGACTACAGTACTTATTTTTTTTTTAAGCCTGATACTTATTCTGTCATTCTCTTCTGCTGAACCTCTAACTTATGGGGACATAAATACACTGACACTGGTTGTCAAGTGCATGTGGGGAACAAACAGAGACACATAGATACGTACATACATATGTATATATATATATATATATATATATATATATATATACAATGGCTTCCTTCAGCTTCCAGTTATCAAATCCACTCACAAGGCTTTGGTCACCCTGAGGCTATAGTAGAAATCACTTGCTCAAGGTACCATGCAGAGGAACTGAACCCAGATCCATGTGGTTGGGAAGTAAGCTTCTTACCACAGTCATGCCTGCACTTATCTGTTATAACACTTGGTTTTGAAGGTATTTTTTTAATAATAGATTAAAAATGGTAGTTTTACAATACTTAAACCTTCTGGATAAACTGAAAGTGATGTATCAGTGAACTGAATTAAAGTTGGGGGGATTAAATGTTGCTTTCAAAACAACTGTATTAAGTGAGCTTGGTAAATACCTATTTTGGAGAGTGTTGTTGAAGGCGTCAGACAAACATCCACAGTAAACAATGTGTTTAAGGAACTTATTGCGTAGGAGGCATCTTTGTCCTCTGTAGAATCAAGATGACTCTGAAGTAGAGTTAGAATTGGGGTTACAGGAATTATACCACATAATTCTTGATGCCATCTTAACATGAAATATATATACTCTTGTGATAATATTTATAAACAAATATTGTCTATTTAGGAGGTTGAAATACAAGATCACTAGGTAGGAGAGAAAAGACGAATAAGTGACTCAGAAATATACTGAATAATCTTTATGTATTTAAATAAGAGTTCCATAAGGACTAGAGAACATTGATACTGAAGAAAATAAAGACTGGGGGTTGGGGGCCAGAAGTCAAAGGTATGCACCCCCAATAATGCTTTTAATAATTATTAATGTATAAATAATTAATAGATTAGGTTTTAGTTTACTGATCTGTGATTGGCAACTGCCACAAAATCGAAAATAAGATAGTTTTGCTATTGCTCATATTTAAAGATTTATATTGACTTCTAAATAAAGTTTAGAGAGCTGCCAATTTGCATCATTTTATGCAAAGCTTGAAATACAATACAGTTCAATACTGCAATAAAATTAGAGATGTTTTAAATTACTTATATATATATATAGTGTGTGTATGTGTATCTGTAATCTCAAACATAGTTGCCTTAACTGATCAATAATAATCAGCACTTTAAAATGTAATATTTCATTTGAAAATCTAACATTAATCACTACTTTATTCTGTAAATAATAGTCATGAATTAGAGGAAAACATACATATTATCCTCAGTGATTGAAAACATTAGTTTTTGTACAGAGGTGAAATAAATTACAGCACAGTAATTCACCTGGTAGAATTGAAACCCAACCGTAATTTGCTGTCAATTGTTCCAACTGAATTGCTCTATATGAAGGGGTGCTGCAAAGTTCCTGGTTTGGGGTAAAAAAAATAAAGGAAAATCGGTTAATTTATGATTTTATTCACCATATTCCCCTCTCAGATTCATATACATATTGCAGTTGGCCTTCAGATTTTCTAAGCCCTGTAAAAGAAACTGAAAGGTTGGGCCTCCAGCCAGGCCTTTCATGATACTCTTAAAGCCAGGAACTTTTCAGCAATCCCTTGTATATGTTGCATTTATAATGAAACATATTTACAACTTCAGGAAAACATTGCAGCCTTTGCATGTGGATTACATGCAGAAGTTTTCATATCAATGCATGTGCAATAGCAGGAAGTAAATCCAAGTGGATATGCATGCATTGGAGAAACATCTAAATGCACATTATGTAAGCATGGGTGAATAGTAAGGATATTGAAATTCAATAAATCAAGGAGTGTGTTTAATTTTGGTTAACTGAATAAGATTTAATAGCAGATATATCTCATATCAATACACAACTTGAATCTTTAGTCCCATATTAACACCTCAATGAATTAATACAACTGATTTCAACACACTGGTCTGGAAACGACAACTGCCACAAAGCTAAAAATAACAGTTTACTACCACTCATAGCTAAACATGTATTTTAAACCCTATTTTTTAACAAGAGCTTAAAAGACAGCCAATTCACATTATTCTATGCAAAGCTTAGAATGCAACTCAGTTCAACACAAGAAACAATAATTTATTATCAGTCTATGAAATATTGCATCTCTTAACCGTTTTTTTCCATTCATTGCTTATATAGAACTAAATTCCTCAATGCGAAACTTCTATTTTTCGTAATCACTGCACAGTATAACTACTATTTTACTATTCATATCATTGTAAAGTAACAGAATTATAATCATTAGTGGATTGCTACATCTGCAGAAATTTTGCAATGAACAAAACTAGTTAATATCATCTATACAAAAGTGAGCAAAATGCTTCTTGTTGAGCAAATATTTGACTAATCAAGATGATGCAGTTACGTAAAAGGATGAAAAGAATTATGCTTGATGGATGCACACAAAGTTTATCCATCCATTTTAATACCAAGTGGTTTTATTTGGTATCATAATGCCTTTTTTTGTTTCTTCGAAAGCAAACAAACAAAACTAGAATGCATTGTTCATAATACAACTAGGAACTATACTAAGAATTATAATGAAAATTCAAAACAATGCAAAAGAAGACATAATGACTAAAATAGATTTCATTAGATTTATGGCACACCGGATGACTGGTTAAAGTAGTAAGGGCCATGGCTAATTAGATCATGATTCAAACTAGACTGTAGTGTTTTTTTTTATTGAGTTCTTGATCAGTATTTTGTTTCACTGTATGTAACAAGACACCAGATCTGGTTTTTGATAGCCTGGTTGATAGTGAGATAGCATTCACTCATAAATCCTTCAATCTAAGAATAAATACATACATAATGCCAATTTATAGATCTGTACAAAACTAATGAAATGTCAAGATCAAAAATAAACTTGAATCTATACTAATTTCTCATACTGGCAAATAAAACAAAAAACAAAGGTCGTAGCCAGAGTAGATTGAAGCAACTCACTTCCATAACTTTTACTAATATCATTGACAATCAATAGGCAAAAGGTTATATTGACCTCATTAAAATGAATATTCAAAATGTAAAGGGATATTTATTTATTTTAAAACCTCTAAGATTACTACGAACAAGCCAAGTTAACTTAATTTAATACATTGGTTTCAAATTTTGGCACAAGGCCAGCAGTTTTAGTGGAGAAGCTAGTCGATTACATTGACTCCAGTGATCAACTGTTACTTATTTTATTGAACCTGAAAAGTCAATCATTACAGAATAGGAACTCAGAATGCTGAACACTTTGTCCAGCATGCTAACGATTCCGACAGCTTGCCACTTTTTTAAAAATCTAATATATTATTATATATTAATTTAAAGCAAAATTTTTCATTTGAATCAAATTATTTCTAAGTGACTTAAAACTAAATGTATATCGAGAAAATGAGGCCACAAAGTTTTAAAATGTCAGCCTGTTGGATTTAAGAATTTTATTGGGACAAATCATGTATAAAGGACAAATAAGGAAATATGAAAAATCTTGAACAAAAACGTTTAAACTTGAACATGTTCTTGTTTTGAAAATAACATATGAAACACAACCTGGTATTACAACAAATATTCTTATATTGGCTGAAATAATCTCAGAAGTGTTAAATATATATATGGTGGTTGTCTACTCCTTATGCAGAGTTTAACCACCTCCTGTACCTACACCTTAGAACCAATCATGGCATCTGATGTGGCTTTTTAAACCAGACACCCACATAGATTGCATATCCAATTTGGACCACCAAGAGCTGCAGTTAAGCTCAGATCTTTGTGGGTCTTAAAATGTCTTTTGAGGCCTCCATTAGATTTGCAGACCTTCTGGCATACATTGCACTGAAAGGTGTGCACATACATATAGGCAGAATAGTTGGTGGAAGTTTGTTTTCCATGGGTTCCCAAATGAGATTTGAGCCCAGCAAAAGAAAGACATGGTCTGTCACAAACTGTGCTCTCAAAACGGTCATTGTGATTCACCTTCTAGATCATAACATTCTTCTTTAAATCTCTCTTGAGTCTTGCATGCATTATCCTGGCTTTTTCAAACACTTTCACTCCACACTTTAATGTGTATATGTCTATCTATTTACAGCTATATATATATATATATATATATATATATATATATATATATATGTATATATATTTTTTTACACACGCACACACACACATATATATTAGTATGTGTATGTAAATATATATGTATTCCCTTAATATCACTTAAAACATTAGCGTTCAGATTGTCAACTGTAATGCTAATTTATTCACACTGTTTTGAATTAATTATGCATAGTCTCATAGCTTCGAGATTTCGATGATATCATTGTTTATCTTCATAGAGATATTGTAGTATATGCGTAAAAGGTTGCATCTGGCCAGTTTGAATATAAAACAGATCAAATATTTGGATTGGATATGGCCTGTTTAACTGCTAAAGGTTTAAAGCAAATCTGTTCAAGTAATATAATTTCACCTGTATAAAGAAGGGTAGCTATTGTAGATAAGATGTTAGATTCTTAGTTGCAGATCACTAAGTTTAAATCACATCACAGGCACTAAATTCCTTTTAATACATAAAAAATCTCAGTATTGCAGGTAAGAATAGAGAGAAAGACGAGAAAGGAGACAAAATAAGAGAGTAAGATAATGTAATTATTGGAGTACTGAGATCAAATTCTTTCACACACATTTTTAGCAGAAAGCTAACACTGCTACATCACATTAATGTACAAAACATAAAAATTGAGAGAAAAAGGAATTTCTGTAAGTAAAAATGGATTTAAAGGCGTTGAAATTTTCACTGGTTTCAAGATAAGATTTTGTAATTAGTTTTATCTTTAGGTGAATGGATAAATATGAGTGTATTTCAAATTGAATGAAAATACCAAATGTTAAAAAATATTTTGTGGTTGATAAAAATTAGGTATTTTCACAGTTTTAACACTAAATAGCACAAAAATATTTCACCAAGTTTCTTCCTTTTAATTTTCTGCTGGAGTCAGCAATGGCATCTACTCATGACTCAACTGGGCATTAAAATGTTTCCAAATATTTGTATAGTTAGTATGATGTGTTAAGAGTAAAGTCAGCTAACCAATTTCAAAATTCAGAAAGCGATTTATTAAAACTGATGATGATGATGATGACAACAGAAATTTACAGCTGGATACGCAGATTGATTACTTTTGCTAGCAATTCAGAATTTTAGACAATTTAAATATAATTTGACATAAATTTAGTCATTTTCATGAAAACATCTGTTTTCATATTTTATAGCAGAATAATGTGGCATGTATGATGAAATAAAACATTATGAACATACTCATTCTGATATTAGTGTCTCCTAATCACTTAACTACAGTGGAAACATTTGAGAAAAATGCACACACACACACACACACACACACACACGCACACACGCACACACACACGCACACACAAGACTCTCAGTGTGTCTATCCCCTCTCTCTTATCTTCTCTCACATCTCTCTTTCAGATACACAAAAACAAACAGTTTAATATACAATCTCACAAGCAGATGTATAATGTAAAATATAAAATTTTCATCATTCTGAGATTCCACAATGTTGAGAGAGACAAGTTGTAAATGCACAAATGAAACATAATTATTGTAGATATGTCTGTATGTATACCACAATTTTCAGATACAAATAATTCTAAAAGCAACTGCAAGGAAGACCATTTTTTTCTCACTAAAGAAAGTATTTTAAAATTAAACATTTTTGCAGAAGTAATACACAAAAACCATAACTGTTATTGTCTATGTTATATACAACATACTCAACATTATTATAAATTAGCATAGGAATTTGTTGTTCAATATTCTTATACGAATATTTTCATGTTATGATGATTATAGATAATTATGCTTGTTTCATGTTTTCAGTGTCATTATTTTTTCATAATTATTTAAAAGTAAACATATAATCAACAATTATTATTTCTTTGAAACAAATCAGTCAGTTCTAAAGCAAGTTGTTTATTTAAATTATGTATGGGGGAGGGGAATACACATAACAATTTCATGTCCTCAAGATTGATGAATAATGACATTTGAGTGAAGATTTTGTAGTAGGTTTAGTAGCTTAACCCTTTAACATTCAGATTCTTCTGTCAAATGTAATGTTCCTTTACTCACATTGACTTCAATTAATTATGGATTATCTTGAAGTTATGAGATTTCATTTATTTTTAGAATGACATTGTAGGGTAGGAATAAGTGGTCAGATCTGGCTGGATATCATGGCTGGATATGGCAAGTTTTAAATTCTAAAGAGTTAACAGGAAAATGAATCAGAATAGAGTTCCATTGACAAATAGACTTGTAGAAGGAATGAGCAGTGTTTAATTTGGATGCATATGGCCTTGACAACTAAATTCTACATATCTTACTTCTGTTAGCAGTTTAGAATAGGCAGTAGACTGTCAAGGAATATTACTTACAGCATTTATATACACAGACATGTATCCACCAACATTATACAAAATATTCACTTAGAAATTATCAGTTCAATGGTCTTACATGGACACTATCATGATATGATTTCAAATATTTTAGTTCTTTTTGTAATCTAAAATATACTCTCCTTCATTTTCTACAATGCTTTTCCATCTATCTGGTAGACTTGCAAAGTCTCTCTTCCAAAATTCCCTAGTCCGTGGTGAAAAATACTCCTCTAGTACTGTTCTGACCTCGTCTAAAGAATTCATATTTCCCCCATCCAAATGATTTTGAAGACTGCAGAATAAATGATAAATTTACTCTTTAGTATTTCAAGATATTTTAATGTAATTTTGGTAAATATATCTATTAAAATGAGACGTCAGTGTTATTTTTATTTTTGCGTAATTTAGATGACTGTATATTCACTACACCCTGCATATATAATAATTTAATATAGACAGGTGTGTGCAGTGTTTTACCAGAAGGAAAAGTGTAATTGTCACTAAATATGACTAGGGAGTTAGAACACATACATTGTTAGAAATAAGAGCCAAAAAGCTCTAATGCTGAAGTTAAAGTACGTAATTGTAGACATATATACTGACAGCATTAGAGCCTTTTAGCTCTTATTTCTAGCAATGTATGTGTTCTAACACCCTAGTTATATTTAGTGACAATTACACACACACACAAACATGCATATATATGTATATGCACACACATACATAAATACACACATATATTTGCCAATATGTCTTTTGATAAGAATAGTTGCAATGCATCTCAACTTTTATTTCAGAGGTCAGTTGAGAAGATTTCTACAGACGATTGATGACTGTTCTGAAACCATCTCTAAAAGTAGAAGTACCATAAGCTATTCACAGCAACCTTTTGTAAAGAATCCATGAAGTCACCTGAATAACCTTTTTGTATATATATATACACACAATCAAGAAAGAACATTGTTAGCGTTTGAAAATGTCCTATGCTGAAGTGTAACATTTTCTGATAAACGATATGCATCCCAGATGTAATAAACAATAGAAAGAGAGTAAATAAATAAGCTGTATCAAAGCATTAAGTATTGATTATGCTTGAAGCATGAGCCTGCACAATGTTTATAAAACTGTTAAAACTAGGCTGGTATGAACAGATTATCAGCAGTCGTTCATATTTAGTGCTTGAAATAATGAAATTTGAATTTAACTATAACAACCATAAAACAGAATAGAGGTTCACATTTAGATTTAATGAAAAGATACAGAATTTCTTTGACATATTGCTTTCTTTTTGCAAATTGTAATAGTTATAGATGAATAGATGGGAAAAGAGAAGCATCTATAAAATTTAATCTAACATAAGCGCAGCAGTGGCTGTGTGGTAAGAAGCTTGCTTCCCAACCACATGTTTCCAGGTTCAGTCCCACTACTGTAGCCGTGGGCCAACCAAAGCCTTGTGAGTGGATTTGGTAGACAGAAACTGAAAGAAGCCCATCATGCATATATATATATATATGTATGTATATGTTTGTGTTTGTCCCTCAACCATTGCATGACAACCAATGTTGGTGTGCTCTTACATTCCCGTAACTTAGTAGTTCAGCAAAACAGACCGATAGAACAAGTACTAGGCTTACAAAGAATAAGTCCTGGGGTCAATTTGCTTGACTAAAGGTGGTGCTCCAGCAAATCGTTGAAACAAGTAAAGGAATAAAAGAATACATGCAAACGTAGCTGTGTGGTAAGAAGTTTGCTTCCTAACCACATGGTTCCAGGTTCAGTCTCACCTTGGGCAAATGTCTTCTACAATAGTCTTGTGAGTGGGTTTAGCAGATGGAAACTGAAAGAAGCCTGTCTTATACATACGTACATACGTACATATATATATATATATATAAATATATATTTATATATATATATATATATATATATATATATATTTATATATATATATATATATATTTATATATATATATATATTTATATATATATATATATATATATATATATATATATATATATATATATATATATGTATATATATATATATATATATATGTGGTGTGAATCTTCGTATCTGCGTTTGTGACCATAACTTAGCAGTTTGGCACAAGTGGAATAAATATCAGGCTTTAAAAATAAGGACTGAGTTTGATTCATTTATCTAAAAAAAGTTCTTCAAGGTGGTGCCCAAAAGCATGGCTGCAGTCTAATGAGTGAAACAAGTAAAAAATAGATATGTATATGCATGGGATAGTAAATGTAAAGTGGTTAATGATGATGAATATTGCTATAATGTTGTAACAAATAGTTTGTGCTAAGTCAAGCAGAGTACTGTATAGTATAAAACATGTATCAGTTGGTAGAAATAATCTTATTAGTTATACGTTCAACAGAAAATTGAATTTCTCTGACATTTGATATGTTTTGTTTATATTCTTCAGTTCAGATGAAGGTCGGGTGTATTTGTTGTATGTCCCACTGACAACATGCTCAAAACTTTACTTATATACTTTCTTGATAGGTCACTTCTGAATACATAATATCAAGGTTTCATTAGCTGAGGTCTATTATTGTTTAGCATTTGCACCAATCTACTCTGAACTTTAACTCAAAGTAGATTTCCATAACATCAGTGCCTTCATCACTACTTTGCATCTGTCTAAAATAATTTAACATATAAACTTGTACAAACATATTCTTTATTTCCACACACACACACACACACACACACACATCTCACAGTATTGACCAGACCATCAGATCTCATCATACACTGGTGGTCACATTGCACTTCCAATCTGCCTTGATTGTACCATTCTTTTCCAGCTTAACCCTTTTGTTACTGTATTTATTTTGAGATGCTCTGTATTTCTTTTAATTACTTTAAATATAACAAAGAATTTATTAAAATAACTTAGTTATCATTCAGCTAGTGTTAGGAACATAAATTATAATTAAGGATTAATGGAAGATTTTAATTCAGAACTTATGAAAACAAGATATTTGTACTACAGAGCCAGAGCCGGTTTCAGCCAGGTTGGTAACGAAAGGGTTAATCTAAATTGCTTGAAAGATGAATGACAAAGTTGATCTTGGTATATTTGAACTCAGAACATAAAGGGCCAAAACTAAATACCATGAAGCAAATTTGTCTGAAAATCAGACAACTGTTCCGATTCATCATACAGATGAATAACTAAATGGAAAAAAAGTGGTAGTTTGAATTAAAATCTATAATTCATAAGATATTGACTTGCAAATTTTCTTTAATATTCTGAAATAAGTGTAACAATAAGAAGATAAATATAGGCTATGAAATATTACTAGAAATTATTAAAATTTTTAAAACTTATAAGCTTATATAGATATTTTACATGAAGCAAATATATTTTTAAATACTGCAACTTAACAAACTTCAAATATCAAGCAAATTTGATTCAGAAATTACTTCCATTCGTGGCTGGGGTCAGGTGGTAACAGAAAAATAAATGCATGATAATATTTAGTTTAATCTCTCTGTGATTTTACTGTCATATATTTTGGTTGATTCTATTCACTACACATTTCTTATTTCTTTATTGCCCACAAGGGGCTAAACATAGAGGGGACAAACAAGGACAGACAAAGGGATTAAGTCGATTACATCGACCCCAGTGCATAACTGGTACTTTATTTATCGACCCCGAAAGGATGAAAGGCAAAGTCAACCTCAGCGAAGTTTGAACTCAGAATGTAACTGCAGACAAAATACCGCTAAGCATTTCACCCGGTGTGATAACGTTTCTGTCAGCTCACCACCTCTATTCACTACACATTTCTGCAAATGTTCTTAACTGCACCAATGTAAAAAGCAAAAGATCTTTTGTTAGAAAACAACAGTATATTTTTCAGCAAAAAAGCAGTGAGCTGGCAGAATCGTTAGCACACCAGGTAGTTCGTTCCATGCTTCAGCAACCCTGTGTGTGAAAAAATGTTTCCGAAAGTCAAGGGAGCCATACTGTATTCTGACTATGTAGGCATGCCCACTTGTATTAGACACATGGAGCTCAAAAAGGTGTTCAAGGTGGTTGGTTAATAATTTTGTGGGCGTTTACTAAGTCAGTTGCCAGACATCAGAGCTTCATTTGTTGCAGCAAATAAAATAATATGTGAAACTTTGCTTTATTCTTATTTATATACACAGATTGATGCCTTGAGTTAGTTTTTTCTTACTTGTATGAATATATTTCATAGAATCAATCGAAAATTTTCCTAAACTGCAATGTGCCACACAACTCTTATGGTTTGACAACTGATTTAAAATATAAATGGATACAAACATACTAAAGTAATTCAACACTGCTTACAGCTCTCACTAAGATTTTATCTTTTACTTGGGGTTCACTGTTATGAGATAGTGAGTTCGATTTCTGGACTGGGCTGTGTGTCGTGTTCTTGACAAAGACACTTTATTTCAATTTGCTTCAGTTCACTCAGCTGTAGAAATGAGTTGCCTTTCCCTTGAATAACATCAGTGGCATGGAGAGGGGAGGCTGGTATGGATGGCCAACTGCTAGTCTTCCATAAACAAATTTACCCAAACTTATGCTTGGAGGGAAACTTTCTAGGTGCAATCCCATGGTCATTCATGCTCGAAGGGGGTCTTTACTCTGTATGGGTTTCATCGGACCTATGGAGCTCAGATTTTAAAGGATCCATATCAAATGTGATTTTTCAAATTCTTACCACCTCTTGTAGAGCTAGTCACCACAAGTAATTTTCTACTCCAATAATTTGGTGAGAAACATTATATTTCAATGAATATAATCAATAAAGATTTCTTGTCTACAAGTATAATCAAAATTTAAAATCTTGTATGTTCTGCTTCAGAAGGCTTGTTATACTCTTGTCAATGTTACAGTTCCTGACTTCAGTTATTCAAGAACATTAATTGTATCAACTTCACTGGTCTTGGAGAACCAGTAAAGGCCATGGGTGCATTCTTTCTTCCAAACCAAACTATTTGCAAAATAATTTTTTTTATGAAATGCGTAATACTTGGTTTAATTAAGAATTTTATAAACTTTTATTTCTCAGTTGTACTGTTTTTGTGTCTGTGTAATTATTCTTTCTCTGGAATAATGTAAGGGACTGAAATTAAGTTTAATTTATAAAAAAAAAAACAATCATTGGATTTCAAATGTAAATATTTAAAGTTGTTATTTCTATGGAAACACATCAGAAACCACAATTTATATGACACTCTAAGAGTTAAGCATTTGATAAATGATAGCAAGAAGAATTCTTAGAAAAGTCACATGTTTCCATCTCATTACTTCCCAAATCTGAAGTGACGTGTTTGTATACTGGGGGAGAGATTATTTGTGACATGTAGCATGCCTTTCTTTCTTATTTCATTATAAAAATATAATTGAATTTTATAAAAATAATACAAAAGCATCACTTCTCAATCTTAAAAATAATGCTGGATTTCACTGTCAAAAATGATGCAGCATTGTGGAGTGCTGCACAAAAGATCTAGCCAACCTACATCATCAATGCTAAACGGCATACCTGAAAGTTGTTACCAGCAAGAATCGGAAAGCTTGTTGCATTTTTTTCTATTAATCAGTTGTTATAATAGGTTCCATTCAAGTAAATGTCACAATCACTAACTCAGCAGTTTTCCAGCTAAATCTTATAGAAGAGCTAGTTTATAATTCATATACTAAGTGAAATAGAAATAATAAATGCATTAATATATTCTACAAAATATAAGCAGCTCTTTCATCAATAATTATATGAAATAAATACTTGCATTTTAATATAGTTATTGAATTTTATTTGAAGTTTTTTTTTTTTTTTCAAAAGATTAAAGACCATTAGATGTCTTTTAAATACTTTTTAGTGAATAGAAGCAATGAATTATTAAAATTTTGAACATTTATAAATTCTAACATTGCGAAATACTAATGTGTAGTCAAAGTAGAAAAGAAATGAATAAAAAAAAATTCCTGAATACTTCTGAATAATTTATATTTACAAAAAAATTATCAGACTTTATTGTATTTCTACAATGAAATATGCCACTTTTTTTTTATCCTGGGTCAAAGACAATATTTCTAATAACATTTTGTTTCTGAGAATTAACTGATCAAGTGCAGCTGACAACAAACCTCATATCAAATCATTTTCAATAAAGTAAAGCAAAATTCTATAAGAATATCCATAAATGCTTGTTCCAGATTTAATATTGCTTTCTAGATTATTTGTCAATCTGTTTACCTTTCTATTGTCCCAGCAGACATGTAACAAGTTAAAATTACCAATAACACAATTCTTGCTAGCAGCATTGTGAATAATGGAAAATATCTACATTAAGTACAACAGGCATAGCCATTTGGTTGAGGAATTTGCATTGCATCCATGAGGTTCTGAGTTTAATTGCACTGCACTCCACCATGAGAGAGTATCTTCTACTGTTGCTTTGAGATGGCCTGTATTCTAGTTAGTTTTCATATCTAATGAAAACTAACTAGAATGAAACTGCAACAATCTGGTTGTTCCTTTCAGAGCCTGTAACCATCAATCTATTCCAGGAAAGACTAGTAACACTTTCCTTCAAACTATTTTCTATTTGATTCTAGCCTCTCTGTCAATAGAATTATGCAATAATTTTAGCATGTTTTTAAGAAATAAAATCGCTGTACTTTTTGTATGAAAGTTTTTAATATCACATTTCAGACTGGATAAAGAAGACATTTTTGATACAAGAATACAAGTGTACCAACAGTATACAAATGTTTGAATCGTTATAGAAATAGGCAATAACACTAAAAGCATGGACACAATTTTACATAAACCAATAAAGTTTACTCAACTTTCTAAAATATTTTGTTTATGTGTTTTATCTAAAATTCTGTGTAAATGAATGAAATGCCTCCTAGTTTTATTGGGTTAAAAAGTGGTTTTGCAGTTAGATATCTTGGTAAGGTGCGTCAGTCTTCAATGAAACAGTATTACTGTTTATATTCCTGATTGATTTGTAGTGTAATGTTTCTTGCCAGAAGGTACAGCATAACACCAATTTACAATACTATTATGTTGCTTAAATGATAGACACTAATATATATCTTAGATGACAAACACAAAAGTGTGTTCTATTTCACTTAAGTCATAGTTTGACTGACTGCCTATATATGAATAAATCCAGGCAGTAACTATTCAACCACCATGTAGCTATATTTACAGGATATATTCAGATACTTAAACTTCATAGGAAAGGAATCTGAAATCATGGCTATTTTAACATCACAGATAATAAAAGCACAGAGTTTATTCTCCACATTCTTATCAAATGAAGAATCTGCATTTGTATAAAAGCTACAAAAACCCATCAACTAAGCAGGTTTTCCTTGTCATCAGAGATGGTGACTGAGGAGCAGAATTAATAGCAACTGAAGTGAATATTTTCCATTTTCTAGCACAAATCATGCGCTTCATGTTATATTTAGCTTCTCCGTTCATCTTGATACAAATACTATTTGTAATCTTGAATTCTCATTCACTGTTACTAAGATACCCTATACCATCTTTGTATTTTCAAACTGTTCTGCTAAAGTTAGTCCATTTCAGACTTCCTATTATAGCTCAATATGCTTCAATGATACATTGTGTTCACTGATAAAAATCTATTGTATAGTGTTTCAGCCAAATAGGACCAGACAGCATCCCAAATTGCCTTTAAGCATTATTCATACCCCTAACAACAATATTTCTTTTCTCTTTCTCTACTCAAGTTACCATCTATTAACTGGATACTAAGTGCTGATGTAGTCATATATAAATTATTTTTATTTTCATAGAGAGAAAAATCAATGTTTTCTGCCTTCAAGCAGCAATATCAGTCAATAGACAAATAAACTTGTCATAGACATTGCATGTCATAGTGGGATTTAAAATGATTTCTAAGAGTATATGCTCATATGCAAGTTGGTACTTTTGATCTCTTTTCAGATAGGTAATATTTGATGTCAAAACGAACACATTCATCAATTTCTGTAAAATCTAATGGTGCAATTACGAACAAGGGAGAGAACCATTCTATAACAATGTCCCCTAAGCCACCCAAGGTATATTTATTATCCAACATTTTAGAATGATAATTGCTATGATTGTGTAAATTTGGCTAAGTTACATCCTTACTGAATATTATAAAATGTTAACAAAATAATATTAAAAGCAGAAAAGACAAAGTATGAATGTGAATATCTAAAAATTACTAAGAAGGATAGAATAACTGACAAAATTCCATTTACATCATTTCAGAAGGCAATTCATAAACTTGAATACATTTTCATAAATACATTTACTTTGTTCATTGGAAGGAATTCTAATTTTTTTAATGTACATTTCTTTTGATCAACTGAACAATTATCTTCTGGCGATTTATATTGAAATATGTATTAAAGGTTAGATTACTACCCAAAGATTGCTATGAACAAACAACTGTATATTTTCTTTGAGACATGAGAAACTCACTCAGGTTGCCTTAGACCCATGGATTCTTGTCAAACTGTCCAAACCATGCCAGCATAGAATGTGGACATTAAATGATGACGATGATGATAATGATATATATATGAGTATATTTATATACACACAAACACACATCTTCAGAAATGCACAGTAAGACATTATAACAAAACAAAAACTGCATATGCAATCATTGAACTGTGACCAGCAATTCCTGAACCATAGCTAGCAAGACAGGAAACAACTCTAGGAAAAATTTAAGCAACAAGCCAAGAAACATCTGTGAAGAATACCGGTTATTGATTCTAGATAAAGAGGATTATGAAATGACCAAAGTAAAATTAGATAAATTGGATATCAGAAATAGAAAAATTACTGAACTGAGGCCAGGTGAATATAAAAACTTCAAAAAACCTAAACAATATATATATATATATATATATATATATATATATATTTATATAAAGGGCAATAACGCCACACAGTGGACATATATATATAAACAAAATAACCAACCTGTTAAAACATAATAAAAATGAGTTACCAAAATAAAAAGATAACAACAAAAGATTTCAAAATACACTGGAAAAAAATCAATGAGAATAGCCAGAGACAATTCTCTAATAAAAGAGATATAAAAAAAAATGCAACATTGGAAATGAGCAAATAAAAGTGATGGTCTTTACGAAATGAGTTCACTCCGGAGAATGAGGAAAAGAGAATGAATGCTAATAGGAAAATAGTACTTGCCAAAAGATTGCTGTGGTAAGAAACTTGAGTCTTGAGAAAAATTTAATACAAATGGCATAACTATTTGACATTAGTTGATTATTCTTCAACTTTTATCAAAACAAACTAGAACATTTGAAAATATATGATGTGATATCAAAAAGTTCCCAGACTAGTTCTGTAGTACAGCAATAGATGGTAGCACATGGTTGCGTGCACGGTGAGAGCTAGCAGTGACCTTCATGAGGTAGTGTGCTGAGTGACATTACTGTGTTTACTTCACAAGTTGTGAAATTTGTGTTTTTGTGATCACATGTATGCTGTAGTCAGCAATTTTTTTCATGGGCAGGAAGTTGGGACAAAGAGTCAAACGGAATTTTGTGTTAAACTTGAGAAGTCTGTTACAGAGACATTGAGCAAGTTTACTCTCAAGGCATCGGTCAGTCTGAGGCTATTGAAGAAGATAATTATCTAAGGAACAGCAGAGTAGGATTGAGTTTGAAACCATGTGGATGTGAAGCAACTTTCTTAATGACACAATTATGTCTGCACTTATAATAGAGAATTTAAAAAAATTATTTACTTTCTTTTCACAGCTTTTGTGATATCTTATCAAGATGTCTGGAAGTTGAATAATTTATGTATCGTGTTATCTTCTAAGTTTTAGATTCACCTTGATTATCTTTTAACAGATGTCACTGACAAAGTAATTCAGCAACTATTATAAGTGAACAAGTGATCACCTCATAATAATATAATTGTTACGAATTTAAGAATTTCCTTAGTTAAAATCAGACACACAATGTATTTAAAATGTAGTTAAAATGAAAGTAAACTTCAAAAACTACATAAAAAGAATGATTTTTTTGCAATTAAAAGGACAACATTTTGTAATTGAAAGAAAATCGGATTGTTTATGTGCAGCTTTCCTGTTAGCTACCGGACATCTGTCACTGAGGAGTCCAAAACAGGGCAAAGCACATGATCTGACAGTTCCTGCAGCTGTAGCAGATGATTCTTATATGTCAGTGATATAAATATGAGTGCTTATATGCACCATGAGTCCCTAAAAGAGGTTCTTTCCTGTTAGTATGTTTTCTAAAACCCCTTATGTATCATTGATATTAGATTTAAATTTGTGTAGAGAACTGGTTTTTAAATCATGTTCTTAACTTAGAAAACAATTCTTCTGCATCTTCCAACCTACCTCCTCCATTAAAATTTCAGAATATTCACACATAAATGATAGGAACAATTGGATGCAAAGTAACCATGAATAAACCAAAACACACTGGAAGTATTTGAGCTAAGATATTTGCATCATATTTAGAAACACTCCCACCTTCCAAATCATTAACTTTGGCAATACAATAAACATATTTAATAATGTAATGAAATTAAAACCTGACAATGTAACTGAAATAACTTTTTGCAATGATAACCAGATAACCTTAAGCTTTGATTTTATACGCTAAAGATATAATTGATTTTTTAAATAAATCAAGAAATTAAGAAGTAAATGTATGACAATCCTACATTTTCAATCTAAATTTTAAAACCAAAGAAGAAGCCTTTACAATTACATTACACTCTTTATTGTCTTTAAAACTAAGATCACATATTTAAAGTGTTAAATTGTATGTTGAGATGCATGCTCACAATAAAAACAGTGTAGCCACACAGTATACTAATCAAACAATTTTATCAATCAGCTAGTTCTGAATCATATGAGGTGATGCTGAAAAGTTCCTGGCCCTGGGTAAAAGACAATATGGGAGGATCATTTAGTTATGATTCTATTCAATATATTCCTCTCTCAGATTCATGTACTTATTGCAGTGGTCCTTCAGATTTTCTAATCCCTATAAAAGAAATTGAAAGGTTGGGCTTCCAACAAGGCCTTTCACAGTACCAGTAAAGCAAGGAACTTTTCAGCAACCCCTCATAGAATCACTCAACAATATCCAATAAGAAAGCATTTCTGAAACCAATTAGCAACATCAAAATTCCAAGCATTCTACTATAACATCATCAAACTACAGAGATTAGACTCATAAAACATTACAATATGTCTTCTATCACTAATATGATGTAGCTGCCTGATTTTCAAGAAGAAGAAAAGATGTAAAACCTTACAATATCCAGCTACATATCTAAAAAAAAGTCTACATAAAAAGAAATCACATTACTAAAAAGCATTTAATGACTTCAAATCCCACAACTGGATAAGATCTCTGTTCTTTTCCTGACGTAGACATCTCAGAAAACAGATGATTGATGATTGTAAACCATCTCCTCTCTTACCACTATCAATCTTTTTCCTTCTTTGGAAGTGAACAGTAATTGTTTGTGTCTAGTTAGAATCACAGAAAAATGACTCTATGTTACATATGTTCTTTCTTATACTTGGTATTGCTGGTGAATGTAAAAGTGTTCTTAGAGCTAATAAAGATTTTGCTGCTGTCTGGTGGGAGAATGTTTTTGGAAAAGTTGTAGGATTATGGCCTCCCAGCCCCCTGATCAACTATAATGAAATCATAACACACCAGAGTATGCCCTGATGGAACTTTCCTCCATTCCTCACAGAATCAGCACACATGTAATCCAGAATTTGGTTATGTCTTCCACATTCCTCCTTCACTCTATTAACAATTTATTTGCTGTCAGTTCAGACTAAAACATTGCTATGCTGAAAACACCTGTACTCCTTCCTCAGTCATATTGGTCAAATTCAATCTGCTAAGCATGGATATCTGTTTCCTTTTTCTTTTCGTGCATGATCAGCATTTCTGCCTCACCCACTACCATCCATCTCCACTCTCTTCAACTCAGAAACCACATATATACTTACTTCCTTCATCCATTATTACTGTGACTCTTGATAACAAATGGACTTTTACTTATCATTTCTCTTCTTCATTTTGATAAAATCTCAATGCCCAGAATGTAATATTTTTTCCCTCTTCCTCACATGAAGATATATTGATGTTACATTCAATTTAATTAATTTTCTTTCCCATTGGATTACTTGTTTCCAATGTAAATGCACAATAGATCCTTGTATTTTATAATTTACCATTATTCATGTTCTGTAATGTAGAGGTCTTTAAAAAAAAAAAAGAGTAGATAAATAGCTTACAAGATCCATGTAGAGTACAGTTTTCCAATGTACAGAAGCCTAGTCAGCAAGGTAAAAGTGAATGTTAGCTATGAGTTTAATGACAAATTTAGCATCTAGGTTTAACTGGAGTCTGTTTTCAACCCATTCCTCTTTATTTTAGACCTACAAGCCATAAAAGAGGAGGTTATGAACAGCAATCAGTAGGAACAACTACATGCTGATGAACTGGGTCTTATAGCTGAGTCTTTAGAAGATTTTAGAAAACATATTCTAAACCTGAAAGCAAAACCTAGAGACAAAAGGCTTTACATTAAACTGAATTAAGTTTTAGTAAGTCAGAAAAAAAAAGACTATGTTTACATCAAGGAAATATCCATGTTTAATACATAGGAAAGAAGTAGGCAGAAATTCTGTATAGTGTGCTCTGTGAAAACTATAGACACATAAGTGGTATGGATGAATCACAGGAAGACTAACAAATAAGGTAGAAATTGTATGTAGCAAATATGCAGCAGCAGATCATAGAAAGATTACACATGAAGGACAAGGCTCATAAGAAGTTAATTGTTTGTGTCACCTAGGTAACCTTATTAGTTGTGGTGGTGTATGTACGAAAAGCATAGAAGCCAAAGTAAGAACTGGCTGGAGAAAGTTCAAAGGGTTTTACTTCTGCTGGTAATAAAGAGTTTCTCACCCAGAGTCAAGGATAGATTGTCTAATGCTTGTGTACAGAGAGTGACACTGCATAGTAGTGAGACACAAACCTGAAGGACTGGCTGAATGATGCAGTCTCATGTGGAACCGGTCTTATACGAAGTTAAGAATTAATATGCATGAATGACAGCATACAAATGGGCTGAGAGGAAAACTGGATACAAGAGGAATCAGGTGTAATGTGCAAGAGAGATGATTGCATTCATACAGGTACACTGGTATGGACACAGGCACGATACACATACATACATACATACATACATATATATATATATATATATATATATATATATATATATATATGGAGGATGAGAGCTGTGTAAAGAAGTGCCTAGCACTTAAGGAAAACTGACTTGAACAACAACTTGTAAAACACATGCCAGCACGGTATGTAAGTACGTATGTATGCATGTGTGTATGTGTGTGTGTGTGTGTGTGACAGAGCTACTTTGATGAAGTGGATAATAATGATCATCATAGTTGTCATAATTGTTATGTTAACGATGACAACAGAAAAATACATTTGAAGCGCGAGTGTAGCTTGATTACAATTCAATTGCATAAGCAGAGTATTAATGCAAAGCTAATCCCTTTCTGAATTATATGCCTATCTCCACTTTCTGTAGTTCTGTAGCAAATGAGATAAATTTTTATCAATGGTAGCTTTCCCCATCACATAACTAAACTCAGTACAGTAAAGCAATGAAATATTTAATTCAGCGGTTTCCTTCTTAGTACAACGTGGACACAACCATAAGAAGCTAAGTCTCCTGACTACAGACACACTGCAGTACGAGGATATGTACTGGTAACTCCTTGCTATGTTATTTAGTACATTATTGACTTAGCCAAGAACTACACTTTCTATTAAATATTAAGAAATGGTAATGTTATTTCAAATTTAGTTTTAGATCCAGTGAAACAAATGTTTTTTTTTTTTCAGTTTCTTTTTGAAGTCTGGGATCAACCAATATGTCCTCATAAATATTGATAGTGCAGTCAATAATTTGTGGTGAAAACTGTTCTTCTCTGGTTCTGGGTAAAGATGGAAAAAGTTTATGACTGTAAGATGGCATTAAGGAAGATAGAAGCGAAGTATTGACATGGTAAAATTTAGAAACTGAGGCAACAGGTGATGGTGTGCATCAGCAGCTATTTGTCCATAGGAGAATTCATAAAGTTTGTCAAGTTCAAAACTCAAGAAAAAATATATTAATTTGTGCTCTTTGTTTGACAGGAGTCAGAAGTCTGGCATCAGTGGTGAAGGTAGAAAGAACTCTTATCTCAAGGATCTTCAAGTAAAGTGAAAAAAAAGGACGAAACAGTAAGCAGATAGAGCAGGAGACAAGGGGGAAATTTCATTGTACCTAGAAAGCTATTTAAGTAAAATGCATTTAAAGAAATTTCTTAAAGTATTGAGAAAGAGACATAAGGAAAAGAAGCTGAAGAGATATGGAGTCAGAGTTCATCAGAAGTTCCAAAATATTCATAATTAAGAATGGCTGAATAGCTGAATTTTATATGTTTGCTTAACACTACTAGTGTGAAGCAAACATGCAAAATGCCTTCATTTACAGGCAGACATACCTATATGCAGCTGCACATGCAAAAAACAAGGACATGGATGTATACACACTCATAAATGCCCACGTACACACTTGTATGCCCATTAGAAAAGAGAGATAAAAAATTCTTAACTGAAAGAAGAGAAAGATTGAGGACACTAAGAGATAAGTCTGTGAAGAAGCAAAATCATAGGAAATTGAGGCATATTAATATACACTGTGGAGAAGAGTTTCAAATTGAAGCTAAAATGCTCTTCCTTGTATTTCTTAAGAGTCATCAGAGCCATAGCATTGGAGCAAAGTTATAGTTGTTTTGCTTAGTTATAACTATTTAGCTATAATTTTAGTTATAACTGTTTTTAGTATCCAGTTTAAATTGAATAAAATATTCCAGTTATCAAAGCTTATATGGCTATAATTTTTTTTAAAATACATTCTTTAATCATAAATATATTTGTTGCAATTTTCTTTACTTCATTAAAAGAATTTTATCTCTCTAAAATATATTCAAGATATTTTTTTCCCATTTGTTTTAGTTTACAAATCGTCTATTTCAGATATCAAGGGAAAATATTTCTTCTTTAGCCCCTTTTTGTATGGAAAATTTCAGAAGCAAACATTCATAAAATGTTATCTATTATGAGTCAAGAAATATCCTTGTGACAAATCTTTATGGAAGATTTTGAAGCTATTAATAGAAGTTTTTAACGGAAAGGATTTATATTTCTAAAATGAAAATCAAAGATATTAAGACTATTTATTTTGAACAGATAAATATTTTTAAGATTCATATTTCACTTTCTTTTAATCTTTCATAAATTTCCTTATTACATATTTGATTTCCTATCAATTTAAACAAAAAATATAGGCCTTCATCTTTAATGTAAACATAATATAATGATGATGAATTAAGCTATTTTCATTCCTGAAATGTAATTGAATATTTTAATCCTTATAAGACTTATGTCTATATTCTTCAATTATCCTTCATATTTACATTATTTCCTTTTTATTATTGGAAAAAGGATACGTGTATGAAGGTACAAGTACACTTGCACATAAACACATAAAGCTGCATATCTAAAGGTAATGACTCATTATGACTTATAGAAACTAGTTAAAAGTGACAGCACAAGAAATTAAAAATTATCTGTTCTGGTTGAGAGATAAGCAAAATAAGCAAGGTTTTTATCTCAAAAATGGATAAATTCAAGAAAAATCAAATGGAGATAAGTAACTGAAATGACATGAGTTTAGTTAACCTCAGTTTGTCAGACAATATGTACAAGTATAAATTTCTGTATGTATTGTATGCATTATTTATACAAAATTGGTCGAGGGATCTTTGGACATAATCTAAGAAGCAAAACTCTAAAAGCAAAAGCAGCCATGATATGGAGATTGTGGCTCACTGGTTATTTAGTAGATAGCCAATATGTTATAGATATGTTTAGTACAGCAGATGGTTTTGGTGAAAACATAGAAACTAAAGTAAGAAGAGGGAGAAAGAAGCCTAGAGAACTGTTATGTTTATTAATGATAAATGTTTTCTTTGTGCAAAGTGTTAGTTGTGTACAAGACATGTAAAATGAATGATAATGTACAATAGTAACATATGGTAGATGTGAGGCAAAGATTTGTATCAGTAGTTGAAGAATAAGCTGATTAATATTCATTAGATATGTGACAATAATTTACAAAAAATATTAATTAATTACATAGGTGCAAGGTAGTATATAGTGGGTGGGGTTAGTTGATTGTTTAAAGTGAGATTAGTGCATAACTGGTACATGATTTCATTGACCTTACAAGTATGAAAGAACAAAGGAGCAATAAAATAATTAAGCATCAAATGTCTCAACTTAGAGCACATTTTGGCTGCACTCATATGTGTACTAGATGCACAAGATACTTGAGAGTACAAAACAAAGAGCATTAGAGATATGTATAGATACTTAAAACAGCATCAGATTAAATTAACTATGTATAACATTTATAATGTACATACAAATGCAGAACGGCACTAGCTGTAATATTTTGTCTCAGAGAAACACCCCTTACTGTTTAAAAATATACTTGTTAAAAAAGATACAGATACACAATATCAGCAGTAGATCATCAGATACAATGTTTCAATATAATTTGGTCTCTTCAGTGATAAACACTCGCAGACGTTCTGAGTTATGTCAAAACGTTCATTCTCACATAGAATTGGTAAAGAAAGCTTTCACTGATTTTTATAAATGCTTAGGCAGGATAAAATTAAATCAATATGTTTTCATATACATTATGTTCAAACCATGCTAGTATGAAAGAAAAACGTTAAATGATGGTGATGGTGATGATGATGATATATACATTGTTATTTTAACCCATTCACTGTGAAATTCAATTTCATGGTTATTTCAGTAATGATGTAAAATATCTACAAAAAAAAAAAAAACCCAGAAAAAATTGGTATTTTCTCTAACTTATGTTATCTCAATAAGTTTGACATATTTGAACAGAAAATGGTTTTAAACATTTCTCAACAAAAGAGAAATTGGTAAATAAAACAGCTTTTCACAGTTAATGGTAATGAAATTTTGAGTGAATATATCTGCTTTCAGCCAAAAAAAAAAAAAAAAAAGGTTAATCTAATGCTGTTTCAAGTGTGAATATTGATGCTGTTGATGCATTTGAAACAGAAATGAGAAAGTTGAATTTTGGTGTGCATGCCATGTAACATTACATTTTAGGAGATATTCCTTTCATGATCCAGTAAAGTTCGACCACAAATATTATGCATACACCATTTATGAGAAATTATGTGTATTTTTGGTGAAAAGAAGTGTTTTGAATGATGCTACTAGTCGTAGAAATAAACCAAATAAGACTAAGCAAAGAAATTAAAAGGTAGAATGTTTATTCTTAAAGATGAGATGATGTAAGATACAAATCTGTATGCAAAATTTATCTGCCCTACAAAAATCTTAATAAATAGAAAAAGTTAAGAAAATGGGGATAATAGTAATAATAATCCTTTCTAATATAATCACAAGGCCTGGATCTTTGTGGGGAGGAGGACAATCGATCACACTGACCTCAGTACTCAACTGGTACTTAATTTATTGACCCCAAAAGGAGGAAAGGCAAAGT
The DNA here is from genome assembly GCF_046866305.1 of Octopus bimaculoides. Classification (NCBI taxonomy): domain Eukaryota; kingdom Metazoa; phylum Mollusca; class Cephalopoda; order Octopoda; family Octopodidae; genus Octopus; species Octopus bimaculoides. The sequence continues at coordinate 45,501,026 of NC_142945.1, read as the reverse complement.
CGACCTGGGTGGAATTTGAACTCAGAATGTTGTGAGAGACGAAATACCGCTAAGCATTTTGTCCAGTGTGCTAATGACTCTGACAGCTTGCCACCTTAATAATAATAATAATAATAATAAAAGTCGTGGTTTCAAATTTTGGTACAAGGCCAGCAATTTTAGTGGGTGAGGGCATGTTGATTACATTGAGCCCAGTACTTGATTGGTTCTTAATTTTATTTAACCCTGAAAGGATGAAAGACAATGTCGAACTTGGAAGAATTTGAGTTCAGAATGTAAAGAGCCTGAAGAAATGCTGCTGGACATTTTGTCTGACTTATTAACAATTCTGCTAAGTCACTGCCTTTAGTAATAATCATAATAATTGTCTTAACTGGGACGTCACACGTATTGAGAAGAGCATTGGCACTGTGAATTTTCTTTCCTTTTTCCCTTGTATTTTTTGTTTTTTGCTTTTCATATTTTTTACTCCCCTCTATTTCTACCGCATAACTTTGTAAATGAACAATCTGGCATGCTTTAATGGCCTGCCAACGTATACAGTGAGTTTCACTGCTCTAGGTGTTGGGAAGACACTCAGCAAGAAATGGAAACAATATTGAAAGAAGAGGATAATAATAATAATAATAATAATAATAACGACGATGACAATGATGATGTCAGCAATTATTTAAAAAGTGAAATTGATGAAATATTGAAGTAGAGTTTATTATTTGATTGGATTAATCTTATTGACTGTGTTGTTTAAAATTGGGTAACGTTTGAAATATTAGTTTAGAAGATAAATTACAAACTACAAATTCATCTAATGCATGATGTAAGGAAAAGTATTGCTATTCTAAATTGGCAGATTAGATTGTATTACTGTTTTTACATAATACTAACCAGATTGATACTGTAATTGGTCACCAACACTTTCAAGTTAAGTCAAATATTGCTTAATGTGATCATCTGGTAGAATATGATGTTTCCAATACTAACTGACCTTCATAAGCAACAAATTTATTATATAACAAATCTTATGAAGATGACATGTTATACAAAAGCAATCACAACAAAATTTGATATCAGTGCTTACTGGGGTCAACCAAGTCAGTACCACTGATACATAACAGAAGTGGATAAACTAATCAAGAGATGATAGGAACAATGTTCTTAGATCTAAAAGCAGAAATTATTCAGATAAGATTGTTACTTTTAAGAGCCAAGCTTATAATTCTTTGTAAGCGGGGTGCTTAATTCAGGTGGTTAGTTAATCAGTCTTTTGAAGAACCACAAAGATTCAAAAAGCAGTGATTCACTAAGGTTTCTGCAGCATTAAGGAGATAAGAGACAGACCCCGTCCTCTCTACTCAATATTAGCCTGTAGCATTTAACTTTGTCAGAACAGAAGAATATTACCTAGTATCCAAGTCTGGAAATTTATGAAATGCAAATAATTTATCTACTTGATAGAATATGTTGGTACCTATCACAGGTTAGTTTCCTGACCATAAAAAGATAGGAAAAGAGAGAAAGAATGGTACAGATTTTCCAGTTTCATAAACTAATGTAATATAGAATTAAATGTGAATGCTACAGAAACAACATACAATAGACTAATTCATTTCAAAATACATGCAACTTAGCTCCAGGTTTCAGGTAGTTAAATTTAAAATTTTAGCATCCAAAACTAAAAATGATACTTAAATCAAACATCTTGGAAGTAGTAATTCTCTTCTTATCAAAAATATTCAAACAAATTATACAAATGACATGGGCCTGTTGTATAAATATGAAAAGATTAAGTATATAAGCATTTTGTACATTGTCATATTGATAGAATACCTATCATCCCAAAATTATAAAATAAATCAATAATCACAGTCCATGGAGAGATACAAAATTATATAATGTAAGAGGCATGTATAAAAAATGATACAGAATTAAATAAAGTATTAGATATATAAAGATAACAAAAATTTAATTCTATTTGTAAATGTTAAGTAGTGGTATCTAAAGCTTCAGGGAAACAAAATGGAGAAAAGAATTAAACTTTGTTCACAAATTATATCTTTTCCTAAATTTAAGAGCTTCCTTTGATTCTGAGAGGAATCACAAGTATGGAATGGATAGGGTTGTAGTGTTGTACTCCAATGGAACAAAGTGGTTAGGAATTATTCATTGTCAGTTTGCAAACACATAATATACTCTATCAGTTGATTGCTCAATTTTCTAATATATCATATACACTATCATTTGAGGCTGTATGTGCAGATTTCAGTCTCTTTGTGAGCTTTATGAATTTCAATTTTGGAAAGTCACTTAAATCTTTTTTTTTTTTTGCCTTGAAGCCAAGCTAGAGTGGCAGTTGTGTGAGGTTTCATCTGGATCATATTGATAATTACAGTAGGAAGCTCTTAATTTCAATAATAGCTTTTGCTGCTGATATGCATTGCATCTATTTGAACTAATAGGATAATTTATCTAAATACAGGTGGGTGTATACAGCTCGCACACCTTTAAGTGTGAACATATAGATATCACTGATCTAACAATAAAATATCTAACAAAAAAAAAAAAAAAAAAGTTTTGCTCTCCTTATTGGAAACAAATACGATAATATATGCAACCAGATGGTACAAAAATTTAGTCTGTCTACAGTGTGTTTAATCCCAAATATACAGACCCACTTAAGATATAATTCAGTTTACTTTACAAAATGAAATCAATTCAGACTGAAAAAAAGTAAAGAAATAATTTGCTTTTGCATTGAAAAATCTTTAGCAAAAAGCAAAATATATTAAAAAAAGAAAGTAAAGTATTTTCAAGGAATCTGTATTATTAGAGAATGTCAGAATTTTAATCCACTCAGAAAATAATAATGACAAAAGATTTGAACACTATTATAAATGACACCTGAGAAATTTCTATTGCTTTGGTCAGTAAGAAAAAGATTATAAAAACTCTATTGTTTTCAGTGGAAACTGTAAATAATACTGACAACTGACATGCCATAAAAATGCATAAAAATACATTAAGAAAGGAAGGAGATAGATGGTGGTCAACATGAGAAAAACTGTATTTATTAGAATGCAGGAAAGTTTGTCAAAGTTGGTATGCCATTGTGAATAGAAGATTCCAGTGTTCTGGACACAAGTCCTTCATCAGGAAGAAATTAGAACAGTAAGGCAACTGATGATTTCTAAAAAAATATAAGCTCCAGACAGATCAGATAGTCTCTTTGATGAACATCATACAAGAGAACACTGAGATATATTAAAAGTATGAATTACAAGAGAAAGAAAGAGAGAATCATGAAGAGGAAAGGCATATCTTTGTCAATAAGATACATGTGAAGAACAGCTACATCAAAGCAAATGGCTAAAATTCTTACATTAATACAAAAATATCTCTTCCATTCAACCTTGGATATAAAGAACCCAAAAGTGATGTATTTAAATGCAAAGAGCTGCTTTTAAAATTCCAGAGTCAAATATAGTAACCGTCAATAAAGCAATGATATATGGAAGAGAATATTTGCAAAGTGCCGGTTTGAAATTATCCAAACAAATATTTAAAAAGTGGTATCACACCTGATGTAAAGAATTAGAATAGTATTATTTTAGTATAAAAGAAGAAACAAAACATGAGATTCATGGAAGTGGAACAACTCTGAAAGTTCCATTCTATTTACAAATAGTAGACAAAATGAAACAAGCCTAAGAAGTATGATGCTGTATGGAAGTGAATCATGAGTTATGAGTTCAGATGATCTGCCTGAATGACTGGACAGAAATGAAACGAATGTGATCAGTTGGATGTGCAGGTTTTTTTTTTTTTATCAATGAGAAATACTAAGCCAAAGAAAACTGAGAAAGGGTGAGTGGACACCAGACAAATTAGTATAGGCAAGAAAAATTACTAAAGTGGTTTGGTTGAAATTCTAATGGTTGATTCCAGCCGAGTGGAAAAGTTATCACTGAATAGAGAAAGGTAACAATAGCAGAGGCAGACAAAAGAGTTGATGAATAGTATCTTAGCTTCATGTCATGTGCTTCATGGATGAAAAGATGTACGATGAACATGCAAAAATAAAACTGTATTGCATGTTAAACTCCAGCCCACCCAAGTAGCTTGAAAAATGTATGCTCAAGTGAAGATCAAGATGGTGATATATATATATATATATATATATAGATATATATACATAATTAAGGGATCAGCAAACATTTGCTTCACCACTACCGAAGTTCAGAAATAGCAGCTAAAAAAGCTGAGACTCCAACAAATAGCATTACTTTTTTGCCTTTGTGAGTTACAAGTAATGCTATCTGTTGGAGTCTCAGCTTTTTTAGCTGCTATTTCTGAACTTCGGTAGTGGTGAAGCAAATGTTTCCTGATCCCTTAATTATGTTTATAAATGTATATGAACTTTTAAATAAGTTCTCCACCGATAATGGTGTTTACATACCGAAGGGCTTGGTAAAAATTATTAATTGTTGATTTATTAATAAATTAATAAATTGATAAACCTTTACCCTTTTAATTTGTAATATATATATATATACATATATATATCTGCTTAATAAAGTGCACATATATACTGGTGGTGCTCCAGTATGGCCATAGCAGTTGGGCTGAAATGCATACAAGAATAAAGGAATATGGATGTGAGTATATGTAGGATGATTCAGCAATTTTAATTAACACACACTAATTTTCTTAATCATCCAGTAGCAGATATATAAGGCTGTAAGAAGCAAATGACAGTAGTAGGGTACTGGATACACTGCAGCCACATTTTCTTTAAGAAGCATGCAGAAATAGAAATGTACTTCATAACTCCTGAAGGGCATTAATAGAATGGTGATGTTAGAATAATATAAGCATCAACAAGAAGAAAAAAAAAAAAACCCAATTATCTTTCACATCTATCTCTCAGAGTTTTACATCGTATCAGAAGGCAATAATTTAATTGGAAGAAGTTTTGCAGAAAAGAATATATAAACGTGTCTATGGAGGTGTGTATGTATTTATGTACGTGTGTGTACCTCTGTGCATGACTATGCAGATAAGTTGGAAATGACTTGAAATTTTTTAGCTGGTAAGTATGCTTTTTGGCAGCCAAAAATGTACTTTCTGTGTCAAACAGTAATTTAAATAAGCAATTTTATATACTATGGGGAGTTGATTTATAAGAGATTTATTCTATTATGTGTGTGTGTGTGTGTGTATATATATATAAATCCATATATAAATATATTTATATATATAAATCGATATCCTTTTGTTTTTATATATTTACATATATATAGATATATATATATATATATGGATATATATATAGAGAGAGAGAGATTTATATATATATATATATATATATAGAGAGAGAGAGAGAGAGAGAGAGAGATTTATATATATATATATATATATATATATATATATATATATAGAGAGAGAGAGAGAGAGAGAGAGATTTATATATATATATATATATATATATATATATAGAGAGAGAGAGAGAGAGAGAGATTTATATATATATATATATATATATATATACACATACATACATTATATATATATATATATATATATATATATACACTGAGTGCTCTCTGCAAGGCATCTCTTTCCATTGTTGGTACCACACTGGACCCATTTCCTCTCTGCCAGTTATACTCTATAGTGATTGGTGAGTGGAATTTCTCCGGTGTTGGGGCCGTGAAAATTGTACTCTGGAGGCATAATACAGTGCTTGGTAAAAATGCTGAGAAAGTAAAAGATTGTGAAGCCTCTAATCTTGACTCATTGAGGAATATTCTAAATACACCAAGTATAGTGGTTGGAGTGGTTGGTGATAGGAAGAGCATCCAGCCATACCAGACGATATGTATGGGCACTAGTCAACTGAAACAGCAGCTTCTAATAAGAAGTGACTTGGAGCCTGAAGATCCACCCAGCTCATACCAGCATGGAAAGTGTGCTCAAAGTAATGATGATATGTGTGTGTACGTGTGTGTATGTATGTATGCATGTGTGTGTGTGTATATATATGTCAATGTGAATACCCGTCAGAGTGTAAGTATCTTGAGAGAAAAGCTGAACATTAGAAGCATCAGTTGTGGCGTGCAAGAGAGACGATTGCGCTGGTATGGACATGTGGTGAGAATGGATGAGGATAGCTGCGTGAAAAAGTGCCACACCCTAACAGTTGAGGGAACCCGTAGAAGAGGTAGGCCCAGGAAGACCTGGGCTGAGGTGGTGAGGCAAGACCTTCGTACATTGGGCCTCACCGAGGCGATGACTACTGACCGAGACCTTTGGAAATGTGCTGTGCGTGAGAAGACCCGGCAAGCCAAGTAAGATCGTTGCCAGTGCCCCTGGACTGGTTCTTGTGCGGGTGGCACATGAGATGCACCATTTTGAGCATGGCCGTTGCCAGTACCGCCTGACTGGCTCCCGTAGGATTTTCGAGCGAGATCGTTGCCAGTGCCCCTGGACTGGCTTGTGCGGGTGGCACATAAAAGACACCATTTCGAGCGTGGCCGTTTTCGTGCGGGTGACACGTAAAAGCACCCACTACACTCTCTGAGTGGTTGGCGTTAGGAAGGGCATCCAGCTGTAGAAACTCTGCCAAATTAGACTGGAGCCTGGTGTTGCCATCCGGTTTCACCAGTCCTCAGTCAAATCGTCCAACCCATGCTAGCATGGAAAGCGGACGTTAAACGATGATGATGATGATGATGATGATATATATATATATATATATATATATATATATATAAATGTGAAAAGAAAATGGAAATATACAATTGTCAATTCAAAAATTTTAATTTACTAACATAATGTTATATTCTTATAATAATATAATATAATATAATATAATATAATATAATATAATAAACAAATGTTTTCATACCTATTTTCCTTGTGTTGGAATTTTATATATATATATATATATATATATATATATATATATATACATATATATATATATACATATATATATACATATATATATATATAGCTATGCAGAAATGGAAATGGTGTAGGACACACACACACATACACTTTATCTGTAAAAGTATATGAGCAAGTCTAGGTCCTTGAGTCACTTACGTAGCTTTACAGATGTTAATAAATAAACAAATAAATATACTTTACATTTTGGTATTTATTTCATTTGCTTTTACCATCAACCATATACGTGTGTGTGTGTGTGTGCATAAGTGCATATATACATACATATAGTTTGTTTGTATAAATGTTTTTTTCTTGTTATCCTAACTAATATTGTATTATCATTCTCAATATACGATGAGATAGAGATACGTGTTTTATATAACACAGCTCTGGAAGCTGTTATATTCATATATAAAATTGTGCTATTGTTATTATCTGAAGAAGAGACATATGAAGAATACAATGAGAAATTTGGTACAATTCTTGTGATAATAGCATATATATTAGGAATGTAAATATCAAGCCATTAATACTTCATATTAGATTTCAAACTAATATCACTTTACACATTATAATAATAAACTTTAAATTTTATCTAAAAATGTATTTGCATATATTTTTCTTTGTCATAATTTTGACGTTTAGTATTGGTTTCAAATTTTGGCACAAGGCCAACAAGTTCAGGGGAAGGGTAATTCAATTATGCTGACCCCAGTGTTCAGTTCAACTGGTATTTATTTCATTAACCTGATAAGATGAGGGGCAAGGTCAACCTCAGTGGAATTTGAACTCAGAGCATAAAGATGGACGAAACGCCACTAAGTGTTTCACCTGACATGCTAATGATTCTTATTTCTTTATTGCCCACAAGGGGCTAAACATAGAGGGGACAAACAAAGACAGACAAAGGGATTAAGTCAATTACATCGACCCCAGTGCGTAACTGGTACTTAATTTATTGACCCCAAAAGGATGAAAGGCAAAGTTGACCTCGGCGGAATTTGAACTCAGAACGTTGCGACAGACGAAATACCGCTAAGCACTTCGCCCAGCGTGCTAACGTTTCTGCCAGCTCACCGCTTGACATGCTAACAATTCTGCCAATTAACTGCCCTATTTTCATATTTAATATTACAAGTCTGTATAGGGCAGTGAACTGGCAGAATTGCTAGTATGCAGAATAAAATACTTATTAGCATTATGTCTGTCTTCATGTTCTGAGTTCAAATTCTGCCAAGGTTGACTTTGCTTTTCATCCTTTCAGGGTTGAGGAAATAAGTACCAGTTGAGCACCGGGGGTTGGTGTAATTGACTACCCTACTACCCCAAAACTTCAGGCATTGTGCAAATAGTTGAGAGGAATATTGCAAGTCTTTATACTCTCTGCTATCTTAATCTTATAATTGTAGTCGTAAAAAATTATTTATATTTGCATGCACGTACATTTTCAGATATATGTAAATAACTACAACTACCAAAACAATATACACAGGTAAAAATTATACCATTATTAGTCTACAAGAAAATGATTTAATTCACTATGGTGTTGCTAAAGAGAATGGCCAATGACATTGCAGCAGTTACTCCACCTCGCAGATCTTATTTCTCTGATGAACAGCTATTGGTAGTATGGAATCCAAGAACACCTGATGTCTCAACAGTGATTGGCACAAACTGATAACAGCTGGTCAGGACTCTCTATTAATTGATTTTGCTCTCTCTCTCTCTTCCATGTTGCGGGCAGTGACACCCAGATTTGCAGTCAATGCAGTAAGGTTGGAGCCCGAGAACGTGTCGCAATACATCGCATCCCAGACTAGAGCTCTGCCTTTCTCGAATTAGAAGAAGATTACCCCATCGGGGTTTTACAATCCCCACAATCGAGATCTGCTGGCTCAAGCTGAGACAGGTAGCCAGCAGTGACAAGGCCCCTTTTGATTATGTCATTGAAAGCGGCAGCATGCTGGAGGAATCGACTCATGCTAAGACTGCAGGATGCAGGCCAATTTCCTCTTCTACCTCTCTACAGTAACATTTGTAGCCCATCGCCATCCATCTCCTGCTGCTTTACCACTTCCTTTTTTCTTTTTTTTCTTCTCCTTTCTTATCTCTCAATTTTCCTGTTTCTTTGTATTTAAATGTTATTATTGAAAATAAAAACATATCTACTTTTACTGCGAAGAAAAAAAAAAAATGAAAAAAAATTCACTCTTCAATAAATAACAAGAACTTTAAATCTTTCTGTTGGTGCTAACTAGCTAATGATGTTTGGTCTACCTGAAGTTATCATGTGGTATTACAGGGAGATATGTCCCTTCAGAAGCAATTCATTTCAGGGACAGATGAAAGATGTTGATATAAATCACCATACAAATATAAATATCCCAATACTTCTCTTAGTGGTAGAATATTTAGCAACATTCAACTCTGGTAGTTATTTATGCATTAATACTAATCTCTAATCTTAAGAAATAATCAAATAATATTAAGTGTGTGTGCATGTATCGTGCATACACACACACACACATATGCATGCACTCCCACACAATGAAGAGCAATGCAAAAGGTCATTAACAATACAGCTTTCTATTTAGAAAAATGCATCTTTCAACAAACAGAATAAGGCATATTCTTTCTGAAAACATGAATAGGATTGTAGTCCAATTCAACTTTATCAAGCTGGAAGATTATGTAAATGAATATATTCTCGCATGCAGAAATTCCTGAGATCTGTATGTAGTTTTGTGCATAGTCTACGATGACAACACTGCTTGTTGCTTGTTTCCATGGTTATCAACCTAACATCATCTGAATACAAGAGAATGACAGAAAAATAGAGAATGCTGTTGAAAAATATGAAAAAGAAATTGAAGAAAAGAAGTGAAAAACAGCAGGACAGAGGATAACATGAAAGTAAAACGCATCAGAGAAAATGATACAAAGAAACTAGAAAGTAGAGTACCAAGGGGTAAAAAAAAAAAAATGACAATGATGATGATGATAATAATGGATAGAAATGAATGACAGAAGAGATAGGAAAACAAGATAGGCTCATAAAGTATAGTAAAACTTGAAAACACTATAATGAAATTTGCTTGAGAAAGAGGACAAATATTCAACAATCAATAAACATTTAGACAGATACTGTAACCCTGAGAAGACGAATAACTCTCTCTCTCTCTTTCTCTCTCTCCCTCGCTTAACATACAAGTGCGTGTGTGTGTGTGTGTGTGTGTGTATATATGTATATATACATATGTATATATACATATGTATATATATGTATATATACATATTTATATAAATAAGGATAAGATCGATATTTAAAATATTGATCTTATCAAGTGGTCAGCATGGGAATAAAAACCATCAAAGGTAATAATTATTTAAAATTATAATACAGGGTATCAAGAGATACCACCACGCTAAAAAAATAGCAGTCAAATCCTGACTCTAAAACCACAATAAGAGTCAGGATTTGACTGCTATTTTTTCAGCGTGGTGGTATCTCTTGATACCCTGTATTATAATTTTATATATATATATATATATATATATATATATATATATATATATATTCCTTTCTAGTATCTATCTCATTTTCTCTTTCTCTCTCTCTCTCTCTCCCCCAGTATAACTACACAGACACACACACCTCTCTGTAGGCATGCAAGTACACAAAGAAAGTCTCCCACTCTACTGAAAATCTGTACATACATACATACAAGCTCTCTCTGTTCTCTCTCTCTATCTGTCTCTATCTATCTATTTATCTGTCTATCTATTTTTCTCCCTCTCTCTCTCACACTCATTGCAAACACACACATTCAAATATGCCCACACACACACACATGAATATGCACACACACACACAACCAATTTTATTTCAATCCAAGTCTCAACAGCTTTCGAGAGGCTAATCAGTCTCTTTCTCTTTAGTATGCCTAAACTATTTCTCTCTCTCTCTCTCTCTCTCTCTCTCTCCCTCTGTCTCTCTCTCTCTTCCCCCTCAAATACCACTTTTATTCTCTTTCTCTCGAACCTCCCACTTCTACTTTATTTTGATACTGTCAGACTCTCTCCTTTTCTAGATGATATTAAAATCTTTGTTATTGGTTTCTATTTCTAACAATTAATTCATTTATACACATACAAATCTATGTAGTTACAAATATACATACAAACACAGAAATATGTATGCTTGACTGTGTGGACATGTGTATGTTTATGTACATATATGTATATGTAACACACATTCAGTTATAATTTCTATTTATAAGTCCTAACCTCTCTCACCTTTTCCAGTCTAGCTTGCGTCATATGACATAATGGTTGGAAATGCAAAAACATTCAAATAAGGAAACTGATAATAAAAAAACAAAAAAACAGAAAGCAAAAATTAAAAGTGCGTCTATAAAAATATAAAAATAAAGAAGAGAAAATCTGGCACAATTTTAATTATAACCATTATCTGAAACCAGTAAACTCAGTTAACATTAATGTCTGTCTTATACTACTTTCAATACCTTTCACCCTCAACAACTTCCCACTTATGGTGAATACTTTTATTAATAATATGCATATATAGCATCATTATCAACACCATCGGAATAATCATCTTTTTATCGTCCAACTTGCAGGCTTGTAGGGGTTAGATGAAACTTGTTTGGAGAGATTTTTTTTTCTCTATGGCTGGATGCTTTTCCTGTTGCCAATCCCCACCTGTTTCCAAGTAAGGGAATATTTTTTTCTAAGACTTTGAACAACAAACAGCTCAATGTCAACGACTGGACATATTTGTGCTAAAGATTATATAAAAAAAAGAAGAATATATGTCTATGAATGGTGGGTTTGTTTCCAGTCAGCACAAAAACATCAAAACAAGAGGAAAAAATGAATGCACACACACACACACACACACACACACACACACTTATCCATACATGTCTGTGTACATGCATCTACTTGTGAATGTACTGAAACCCAGAGTAAATAAATATATTGCAAGTGTTTCAGAGAAGGAAGAGAATAATGAAGAATATTAAAAACTGTCAATTATTTCCTTGTGACTGTCAAAGATATAAAAATGTGAATCAGTAAATCTCAACATCAATCAATTAGTAATACACCAATATGTACACACACACACACACACACACACTGGCAGAATCGTTAGCACGCCGGGCGAAATGCTTAGCAGTATTTCATCTGCTGTTACGTTCTGAGTTCAAATTCCGTCGAGGACCTGTCCTTCCTACGCCAGCATGGAAAGCAAATTCCTTCAGGTGAAGGTATGTGTCTAAATGGTTAGTGTGTTGCATTCATAATTTCTAAGGTCTTGAGTTCAATTCTTGGAGCAAGCAGTGTACTATGTCTTTGATCAAGCCATTTTATTTTATATTACTTTAATATGAATATTTACAAAATACTGGTAAATCCCTCTTCAGCTATTACATGCTGGATGTTCTCCTGTACCACAGGTATGGCAGGTTTTTTTAAACCAAACTTTAATTGTATGGTCAAACTGGTTCATTAGGCAGTTTTATCTTCTAATGTTGCTCCTTATCTATTATTTAGACTTTGTTCCACATGGGTTGGTAACTTCTCGTTTTCCTTCAAAATTGATCAGCCATGCCTGATGTCCTGCTGTCTTGTCACAGGTCATAGCTTTAAAAATGCTCCTCTAACCTTACTTTTAGGGGACATAAAAGATAAATTTTGTGGTTCCTGTGCACTGTGCCACTGTGATGTGGAAACTGGAAGGTAAAATATGTTTCAATGACACACTTTCACAGATAAACATCAAGTTAACATTCATATTGCTTGTATATCATAATTGTTGTCATTGTTCTCTTCAGCTCAATCAACTGAAGATGACAAATCCTTGGCTGCAGAGTTGAGTTGTGTATCAAACTGTCATCATAAGTTGATTAAGCCAGAGACGAAAGTGTTGATGATGATGATCTATTAGAATTACGAATGCTAACTTGGCATTTGTCAGTGGTAGTGTGTCACTGAAATACACATTTTCCCATACAACTAATTTCCTCATCACAATGGTATAGTGCACAGGAACCACAAAATCAATCAGATTCAAGGAGAACAAGGAGAGGAAATAAGTGTCAGTTAAGTTTGAAAATGGACAATGTTATTTAATGTGCTTTAAGAATAAGAGAACTCGGAAATTTTGGACAGTGCCCTTCTTCAGAGAATGAGAGGTAATAAATAAGTTGATGAATACAAGTCTGCAAATCTATGTCATGGTGATAATAGAAAATATAATTCACATTACAGCATGAATAATGAAAAGAATTATAATGAAATTGAAGAAGTGATATTTGATTTGAAGTAGGTAGAAGCTATAACAATGCTAGCTCTGCTATTTCATAAAGTCAGGAATTTATTCATAAGCAACAATAGTAACAATGAGTGACTTTTGAAATGAAGAAAAGACAAATTGTGCACACATCTTATCCATGATTCATATTACAATAAACAGAGGCAATAAAATTGACCTACTTATAATTGAATATATCACATATATTATTTAATAAAGATACTTCTGATGAAAATTTCTAACTTTATAGGAAAGTATCTTTATTACTAATTAACCAAACTTACCATGGCAAGTGTTTAACACTGAACATTCATGTCTCAATAACTAAAATCCATTGGACTCTCTGTGGATGCCATTTTTATGATTAATGTTATTGGGAATAGAATGAATGGTACAACTTTTCATTTTCCATCCCACTCTACTTCAAAATTAAAATAAAACATTTCAAAATGAAGAAATATAATTTCTTCTACAAAATTTAATTTCCTATCTTGCAATTCTTTATCAGAGAGACTTTTTTAATCTATAAATTCCTTTGGTGGATACATAGGAGTGGCTGTGTGGTAAGTAGTCTGCTTACCATCCACATGGTTCCAGGTTCAATGCGTGACACCTTGGCCAAGTGTCTTCTACTATAGCTTCGGGCCAACCAAAGCCTTGTCAGTGGATTCGGTAGATGGAAACTGAAAGAAGCCCGTCGTATATATGTATGTATATATATGTGTGTGTGTGTGTGTTTGTGTGTCTGTATTTGTTCCCCCAACATCGCTTGACAACCAATGCTGGTGTGTTTATGTCCCCGTAACTTAGCGGTCCGGCAAAAGTGACCGATAGAATAAGTACTAGGCTAACAAAGAATAAGTCCTGGGATCGATTTGCCTGACTAAAGGTGGTGCTCCAGCATGACCACAGTCAAATGACTGAAACAAGTAAGAGTAAAAGAGTCTATTATCAAAATGATAATCCCTTCAAAGATTCCTTTGTATATTTGCATGATGGAAAGCAACACGACCAAGGTGTCAATGTTAGATCCACGTTCATCTCCAAAATATTTTATACTATCACAAATTTGAAATTAATGAAACAAGAATGTTTTCATAAACCCTAATAGCCATACTTAAGTATGGGTTCCTGTATGCTACTGAAATTCCAGATGACAAAAAATAAATTTTATAAAATTTTATAAAATTTCAATTTGAATCATTTAATTTGTTTTTATTTGTGAATCATAAATTAAATTTTAATTCAGGTTCAAATTTCAACTTCAGATTCCCACCCATGATTTTGCTTTATGAAAAACATCAATTTCATCAAGCTGTAATTCAAAAATGGTAAAATAGCAAAAATTGAATTGAAATTCTCAATCCTGGACAGGATATACTGCAAATTCTAATGGCTATTATTTTTGAAATTAGCAATCAATTTACAGAATATTACAAATTATATAAACACCAATGCTTACTCAAACATTGATATTTAATTCAATGCTTTAATTTCTTCCATTATGACTGAGTTTTGTTATTGAACAAATTTCTCTAACAAATACTTCACCATCAATTTGTTTTTATATAACTTACTTACATTTCTTGCCCCAGATGTTTCTAATCTTCTCTTAGTTTCACTTATTGGACTATAGACCTGCTTGGGCACTGCATTCAAGAGTTTTGGTTGATTATTCTGACTTTGCTTGGTATTTATTATATCACTCACAAGAGGCAATGTCTACTGAGGGGTAAGGAATATAATTATGTATAGAAATAAATACCATGGATGTCTTCAGCAAACCAATCTTGTTCATCCTTCTCATGCTGATACACACATACATTCATATATTATGTATTTAAACATTGAAAAGGATTCTGCATAGTTTTTGTTTGCCAAATTTTCCTCATTAGGCTTTAGCTGACTCAAGTAGGAGGTACTTGTCCAAAATATCATGCTGTAGTATTGAACCTGGAGTCAAGTGGCTGCAATGCAAACTACAAACTGCTTAACCACAACAAAATCTAACTGGAAGAAATACTATTATTTCGGGATAAACATTTTAGAGTTTTCTTTTCCATTTTTTTTTTTTTAATCTGTTCTGCATTTAAAATCCTGCCCCAAATACCAGGAAAAAAAAGATGTGTATGCATGTATGTGTTAAGAAATCACCATTTAGAAATAATTTTAATTCATTTTGTAGCTAGAATAAATAAACTGAAATAAGATTGAACAGAACAGTTTTATAAAGAACGTTTTAGAAAACTAAAATCAACATTTTGTTTTATTAGTTGAAGTATTGCATCAATATATGCCTTATAATAGAGTAATTGGATTGTCTTTTATTGGGAAAATAGATTAAAAACAGATTTCATTGAGTTTGACAGAAAGAATGGATATCTCTATGTGAAATATAAATCTGCATATTTTTCTTGCTAATAAATCACTTCCAAATATTAATACTCTGGGATTCAACAGAGGAGCTATAAATACCTTTATTGGTAAAGCCTGGAAAAATTGATTTCTTTTATTCATGAAAGCTTCTGCTTATAATATATTTGAGAAAAAATATATTAATTTGGTTTATTGATTTTTTTTATTCACAATTATAAGTAGTAGTTATATGTCCATATAGTAAACTAGCAAAATTTCAAATTGGATTTCTAAATCACAAAATTAAATTGTCATTAAAAGATTTCATTAAATCCTAGAACTTTAGCATCTGCAGCTAGTAATTATATAGCTAGTAATTATATAGAGAGTTGTCATGATAGACGGGGGTGGTTAAATGGCTATGTTGCAGGATTCCTTGTATTACACAGTTTTATTGTTTAACAGAACAAAATGTCTTGGTGTGAAAAATCCTGCTTTGACAGACTGGTGAATAGTGAGAGTATGTTTAAGTCTATAAGAACCACATCTGCAAAGTTGTCAAGTATATGCTCTCTCTCTCTCTCTCTCTCTCTCCTCATACATATATATATATATATGTATAAAATTTGTTTCAACACATGAATTCACATCAAGAATCTCACAAGCCAAATTCAAAATTGTGTGCTTTTATGATATAAAAGTGTGCTTTTATGATATATAGTTGAACTCAATAAATTTCCAAAACGGAAGATAATTATTGTAAAAAAAAAAAACTTTCTAAATTTAAAGCTAACAAAATCCTGAACATAAGATGGAAGACATTTAAATTAAAAATCTTAATAATCTTGAATGAAAGAAAATTGTAATAGTTTTGCAAAATAATTAGTACATATTTAAAAATATTTTCTATAATCTTAAATTACAATTAAAACAACTATTTTGACAGCAGAAACATCAGAGGGATACTGAAATAAAGTCTTCTGAATAAACAGACTGCAATTAACTCTATTCAGGTATCAGATTTTCTGCTTGTAATTTGTTATGATAAATATTGAAGCTTGAGATACAGCTGGTTAGAGCTAATACCAGTAATCTATGAAACTGGGTTGTTAATAGAATTATATTCAAATTCCATTTAGGCGAGCTGTTTTACTGGAGTAAAGAAAATGATAACCTGGTTCTCTGTTGGTTATGATGACAAAGGTTTCAGTTAACGTGATCAATGGAACACCTGCTCAGACACATGTACCCTTAATGTAATTCTCAAGGAGATTCAGCCTGATACAGAATGTAACAGGGCTGTCTTATTGAGCTACATCCCCAACTCATTCTTGCCAGCTGTGTGGACTGAAGCAATGAGAAATAAATTGTTTTGTTCAAGGACATAGTACACTAACAGAAATCAAACCCTAGACCTTATGATCATGAGTCAAATACTCTAACCACTAAGCCATGCCATGCCCCTTCACAGATAACAATAACTAATGATACAAGTAACACCAACTAGTATTTAGACATCTGTTAGATCTGGGGCCAACCAATGTAAATATATCCAAAATAGATGTCAAAACAAAAGTATCATGACCTTCCAAGCAACAGTACATACAAGAAGAATATATATTTGAGGCTCTTGGCATTATATGAATGCACAAACAAGTATTAAGTAGTTGAAGTGTTGGCCAAATATACAGAGAGAGAGACCACATAGACGAAATACAGAATAAAATTATCTAACTTTGTTTAAGTGATACAAGAAAAACTAGACAAATTATACACATTTTAGACTGCTTGATTACAAAAGTATTGATCAATATGATAAGAATCTTCCAAATTAGAAAATTGTACCAATTACTGATTTCAAAATAAGGATAAATACTTTGCAAGCCTGAATTTATGTTCATTAAGATCAATTTAAATTAGATATAATTTTCCAATAGAATATCTAAATGGACTTGAAGATCTCCTTGAAGTCTTCTTTCATTGATTCTAATAAAATCATTGTAGACTAACTTCTGTCTGAGTTGGTAGGGTCAATAGTTTATGTAACTTCATTAGTGCCGTAGTGTGGCCAAAGCTAAAGGACTTTAGTATTGCTCACATATTCCTACTTGTTTGTAAGTTGGTATCATGAATAATAGAGTTCATAATTGCAAGCAGCTGAGAATTATATAACTAAGGAGAATTTTTTTAGTTTACAATCTTGAATGCAGATCCTCCTATGGTTCTTAACCATAACAAGGGTGTTAACACTGTATCCACATTTTGATGAATCCATCATTATACTGAATCATGCTTCCCATTTAGCAAATATAATGCTGAGCCTTATGAAGGAGATGACAGAAGACTAAGATATATAGGAAATTGCTGTATTCAAGAAGACCCACCCACCACAACAGAATTGGTATCCTAAATCCAAGGAATGGCTGCTGGTGCCATGTGAAAGTCACTGATGGTGGTGCCACGTAAAAAGCACAGGTGATGGTGCCATGTAAAAAGCAGCGAGTACAATCTGTGAAGTGGTTGTTACTAGGAAAGGCAACCAGTTGTAGAAGCCAAACCGAAACAGACTATGGAAACTAATGCAGCCTCTGACTATGCCAGTTCCTGTCAAGCTGTCCAACCCATGTGAGCATGGAAATCAGTCCTTTAAATGTTGATGATGATGAGGATGATAATGATAAATGCCAATGTTTAACTAAGTCTTTCACAATCCAATTCATCCCATATTTCTCTTGAAAATTATTCTGCCAAACTTTATATCTGAACGAAATTCTAGCAGTTTTCAACCCATAAAAATGCTGTGTAATCTCAGTACTTATCATTTCATTAATTCATGCACACAGCGTTAATGTAAGAAATGAATACAAAAGCCAAAGCAGATGGAAAATAGATGATAATTGCTTCTGTGCTGATAACCAAAAGATTTTGTTTTAGACTGACAGATATCCTCTACACAAACAATGGGCAAATACAAGAATTACAATGACAATTAAGGAAATTGGGGATAAAATGAGGATTGAAAGCAATACTGTGGATGTTAAGAAGAAAAAATTAGATGTTTAAAATAAATTTTAATGTTTAAATTAGAATTTAGGATAAAATAGAAATAAAAAAATAGTAAATTGTAGGAAACAAGTGAAAAAGTGAGAATAATAACAAAACAAATATAAAAGTTAATTATAGCCAAATCTAAGTTTGGATAGCAGCATTTTGTAAAGGAGAGTTGAGTATACTGTCAACTAAAATTAATAAAGGAGTCTGGGCCATCCCTTTAATATTCATATTGGAAAAAATATAAATGTTATAAAGAGTGATCAATATGTTTACACTGGTTACATAATCTTATTGACATGTAATTTTTGGTTGTAGCTAAGTCTCCAGTATATTACATATGAAGTCATTGTTTTTGTAAAATTCATTTCTTCTTTATTTTCAAGAATACATTAAATACACTAATACATTTAACACACCTAACACCATTACTACTATGAATGCTAAAGATTTAAGCCCTGTCTGCATTAAAGCAAATTGTTTTTCAAAAATGTGCGGCTTTGTGGTAAGAAGGTTGCTTCTCAACTACATGAGTCTGAGTTCAGTTCCACTGCATTGCACCTTGGGCAAGTGTTTTCTACTATTGCCCCGGGATGACCAAAGCCTTGTGAGTGAATTTGGCTGATGGAAAGTGAAAACAGCCTGCTTTATATATATATATATATATATATATATATATAACGTTGACCACTAACGTTATATATATATATATATATACACACACACACACACACACACACACACACACACACATATATATATAAATATGCTTATGTGTGAATGAGTGACATTCTGGTTTAATTATAATTCATACTGGTGAGTTATTGAATTAGAAATTCTAAATTTCAGCTCTTCTGTTATGAATCTCACACATTTCCTGTCATGATCTTTGCACTGTTATTATAATCAAGTGGAGTTAACACCTAGGTTGGCTATAGAGGCATACAACTGTAAAACATTTCAATTTCCAGCAATGTGAATGACAAAACAATCGTTTATCATTAAATAAAAACAGAAAAACCAAAATTTCTGAGATTGCTGGGCAGAGCTTGTTGGTTCTTTTTAATATACTATCAACATAACAGAAAACAATTTGACTCCATGTGGCAAATTACAGATTCAGCTCACTAAGAAAATAATGACAACAATTTTAAAATGCTAGTGAAAGATTAGCATATTAGATGATTAGCAAGAGTTGTCTGTACAGTCACTAATTCTGCTAGAATATTAGTTTCTGAGCCACTTTGTCTAGAAAACTCACTTTTACAACATTAACAAGCCTCTTTTTAAGATTCTATGACTAATTTATGATATCAATATTTGTTTTCTTTACTTTAACTTCTTTTTTTTTTTTATTTCAAGAAGTAACTTGGTATGTCCCTGTTTTAATGTAAAAAAGAAATTGAAACATATATTCTGAAACAAAAAAAAGTGGCTTTTAAGTGATAGTACTTTGGTCTTACTGAATTAATTTCAAGAGTGATAAATCTCTGTTAAACAGGATAGCAGTCTATTTCAGGAGACATATTTGTAAAATTTGGAATTATCTGTAGAGCATTTGAGTTTGTCATCCAACATGGAGTGTAAGAAGGATCCATTTGATAAGGTTAACTACAAGGGGGTATTAAGTTCAAAATGTTCAGGTGAGAGAAAAATGAAAGAATTGTTTATGCTTCCTCAAGCATAACTGGAAATGGCTTTAAATTAGAACTGAAAATGGGCCACAACTTGAAGTTATTAGGACAGAACTTAAACTTTGAACATGATTTATGTTCAACAAATCAATATTAAACTTTACAGTCTTTCAGCTGTCTTTTCTATTCCATTACTATTTCATTTATCACTGATTCATGATTGTACTTCATCAGTCTTTCCTAATACAATATGGCATTACTTTTCTCACTCCATCTTTTCATATTATAATTCTCCATTTGTTATTATTGTCAGAATTGCACTGTGCTTCATCAAACATCTTGGTATTTATTGAGATCACTTTTGCCTTTAAAAAAAAATGAAACAACTCTGTCTTCATTTCTGTTACATGAGAGCTGAGCCTACTGCATTTAAGCATGTATTCTATCAGCATCACCAGAGCTAAGTTATAGTATTTGTTATGTCATTTTACCCTATTTTTTAAAGTCAAAGACTATTAAAGATTATTCATTTACTGAATAATTACCCTTTTTATTATTTCTTTATAACTTTATATGTGATTTTTCTAAAATCCCTCATGATATTTATCACTGAACTAGCCATTTTTTTTCTTTTCAGCATTCCCTGTTCCTTCTTTTCTAAATGTGCACACCTGTCAGAACTTTGTCAGCAAATTAAGAAATACCTGATTTCAATTGGGTACTACAAGTTAAATTTCATCAGATACTTTGAGTTCTACTATTTAAGGAACTGAATTTGATAGAGGAGATTAATCATCTTGATCACAAGATTAAAACCAGTGCAAAGTCTGTGTAAAATGCTTGAGAATTATATATCTGACATGGAATACAATCAGCTAATACAGTTTATTTAGTGCAAGAGTAAGTAGCTAAGAATTGCAGCATATTACTTTTACTTGCAAATCTTACATACAAGAGTTTGAATAAGAGAGGAGTGGGTGAGTTACCTTGCTGGTAAAGTGGTGTGTTAAAGAGACAATCTTTTCAGTAACAACTGTCCATGTGCTCTGAAATCTGTCAAGTTACTACAATGTGAGGTTTGATAGAAATATCTAAATTTAAGCTAGTTATCAATAGCTTAAAATTCTAAATGAGAATGGTCTGGGAACTACTTTGCTATAGAAATCAGATAGATGAATATTATATATAATTTATATATTTAAGTTGTGTAGGTTATGTGAGTTTCATTATTGTCCAAATACATTACTAAAATCATGAGAGAGGAAATCACGAGAAAGGAAACCATTTGTAGGGGAATGACCAAGAAATAGACTAAAGTGGAAAAGAGGACACTTTGATTTTATCTGTCTTAATATTAAAATATTTTCCTAATATATAACTGAAAAGAATTATTCACAAATCAAACATATTTAGAAGATGCTTATACACTGTATACCAATCTAGACATTGTGCCATAACATTTTTTCAATGTACAAATGAGTAAAGAGAATTATTAATTTAGAAAATAATATACTGAATTGGTAAAAAAAATAAAAAATTTAAATGCATATTCTAGATATCCAACGAATTGCAAATTCTTATTTGGCATTCCATATTTTCAGACCATAATTTATTGTGGTTTCCCCTCTTTTTCAATAGCAACTGATATTAAAAAAGAATTTACTTTTAACTTTTCAGCTCTTTCAAATATGTAGATCCATCTAATTCATGTCAGTGAAGAATGAACGTATTGAAAGTTTTTAAATCTGGGAATGATATTTATATGGATAAAAATGAGTTAAATAATGTCCCTGTTTAGTCAGCTTTTAGTGTAATCACCTTTTCTTTTGAGAACTAAAACAAAACCTTTAATAAATATTCACTTTAATCAAAACTACATCTTTTCACAATGAAGAGCTGTAACGTATAAGAAGACATGATAGAACAGTATTCCTCAAAATATTAGAAATATGGAATTCCAGATACAATTGAAGTTTTATATACAGATCATGAATGCCATCACAACTTAGAGCATCTAGCATCACTCTTTGCAGGATTACATTTTAATCTAGCATCCTCTACAAAATGGTGTGAATCATATATATATATATATATATATATATATATCGTCATCATCATCATCATCGTTTAACGTCCGCTTTCCATGCTAGCATGGGTTGGACGATTTGACTGAGGACTGGTGAAACCAGATGGCAACACCAGGCTCCAATCTAATTTGGCAGAGTTTCTACAGCTGGATGCCCTTCCTAACGCCAACCACTCAGAGAGTGTAGTGGGTGCTTTTACGTGTCACCCGCACGAAAACGGCCACGCTCGAAATGGTGTCTTTTATGTGCCACCCGCACAAGCCAGTCCAGGGGCGCTGGCAACGATCTCGCTCGAAAATCCTACGGGAGCCAGTCAGGCGGTACTGGCAATGGCCACGCTCAAAATGGTGCATCTCATGTGCCACCCGCACAAGAACCAGTCCAGGGGCACTGGCAACGATCTTACTTGGCATATATATGTATGTATATATATATCGATTTGAGAGTTTTCTAGTGAAAATGAAATTAACTCTATCTCAATGTAATATTTGCAAATATCAATGTTGCAATTTGACTTTCTTCATCTGAGGAAATCTTATCTGATCATCCAGAGAACCTCTTTACAACAGTTTTCAGTGTCAGTTTAATCGTATCTAAGATCATGTTGGAGAATCATTCTAACATTAAATTAGAATTCAACAAGATTATCTCACGAATAAGTATGATGGCTTCCAGTAACTGACATGCTGGATTTTTAGGACATAAGTTACAATACTGAAAAAGTCAGAGCAGATCCCTGGTCATAAGCTGCAGGCCTGGATACTAAATCTTAAACCAAATAAATTAAAACTAATCCATTTAATGTATCAACACATGAGTTTTACTCTTTACAGAAGTGAGAGGAAGATTTTGTCTCTAATAAATAGTTGGTCATTTCTGGAGTAATTGAATAACTTACTGTTACTCCTCTCTCCTCACAGCCGTAGTTGACTACATGTTTAGAGGAAGATCATTGTGTTCATCAGACTTCTTTTTATTTTTAGTCATCCACATTTTTTTTAAGACTCAGTCTTGGGATAAGGTTTCATTAAGCACTCATAATCATATTGATAAATCTAAAAACTTGAAATCTAATCATGTAATTACTTCATTAATATACACATGAGCAACTGAATATTTTCTATAACATCATTTATGGAACTAGTGCATAATAACAATAATGATAATACTGAAAATAGATAAATTATATTCATAGTAACACACGCATACACTTGTGGATACTCATGTGCGGATACTGCATTATGAAAAGGACTATAATAACACTCAAAATAGATAAAATATATTCATAGTAACACATACACACAAAAAAAAATGCATTGTGAAAAACATGCTGTCAGTAAGATAAAGTGAACACGTTTATAGATCAGTGATCAATCGACATGGAGAAAATAGTTAAATTAGATTAGTAAATCACCTCATAGTCAACACTGAAAAGATTACAGGACTCTGTAATAGATAATGCTATGGCAACATATAAATACATTGTTCTTCAGACATGAAAATAACCAGACTTTGGAATATTGGGAAATAGAATAGCAACATACAGCTATGAAATGGATGAAATGATGAAATGGAATGATTAAAGATCAAAAGCCGAGAACTCCAAGATTTCATTGAAAGTCTTAATTTTAAGAAAATTGGAAAGTGTGGAATAAATAATAGAATTGGTGAGTGTGAAAGCCAATTAGTGAACTTATATACCCATATGATCAAGAACATGAATAACTGTTGTGGTTTTCTTTAAAACTTGCCACATCATAGCCACACTCTGAAACTATTCTTTTAATGTATAATCAGACTTATACACTCAGATTCTTTTATTACCTGTTCACCGTTTGCCACAGAATTTTTCTAACAATATTGACTTTCTTCTTAGTTTCATAATTATAAAAAAAATTCTTATGTTAAGCAAACAAAAAGATGTTAATTAAATTTTCAATATCCAACTCAACATTAAAGTAATACTACTCTGTCAGGTTTCATTAATCTAATTGATTGCATAGTGTGATAATATTCAACTACGTCATTTGCAATGATTTAGATATATAATATATCCTCGTTCCCAAGGTTTTCCTAAACCTAATGAATCATTTTTATGCCATTCTTTCATATTACAACTTGTTAGATGGTGAGTTAGAAGAATTGTTAGCATTCCAGGAAAAAATGCTTAGTGCCATTCAGTTTGTCTTTATGTTCTGAGTTCAAATGCTGCAGACATTTTTTCTCTCATTTCTTAAAGAAAACAATAATTTTCGATGCAGTTTTAAATACAAAAACAAAAAAACATTCAATATTCATGAGATAATTTGCAATGTAGGTCTGTGGCTCAAAATATTTGCTTGAGGCACAAGAATATTGTATATATTGACTTATAAGAAGCTCTTTCATCATTTATTCATAAGTGAAAATATCTATACCTGTTATGAGTTCTCCTATATATCAGTTGTCCTTGATATCAATTGTCTAAGTATGAGTTGTCCAAGATGCTCCCATTTCAAATGTAGCTTACTAATATAATCACAAACCCTCAAATTTGGAGGATGGGTATAAGTGATACTCACTCAACTGGTACTTAATTTATTCAGTCTGTAAACATGAAATCCTAAGTGGAAGTTGCTGGAATTGAAATTCAGAATGTAAAGGTATTCTTTTAATCCCCCTCCACTTTCTATCAACTTATATTGGACATGATAATGAATATGTCACATATTCCACTAACTTTAAGAAAAATACCGACCTGAGTAATATCATTTTATAATTGAATTTCTGTGCATACATGTGTCTTGGAGATAAAATGTGAAACTGACTGAAAGATAAAGTTTAAATGAGTGGAGAAAGTAAATGGTAATAAAAGACATCCAAGACAATTATGAACATAACAGATAAAGAAAATATGAAGATTATGAAATAAGAAAAGTGGTATTGATTAATAGTGGTATATGATATCCAGTTGAAAGAGTTGGTTACAGAGGAATTGAAAATGTTAATGATTAATGCCAACCTGAAATATGTAAATGCTACAACAATCTACAAAACCAAATATAAAGACACCTGTATGATATCTAATATCTGTATTGAGAAAAAAAAAAAAAATGGGATAAAAGTGTGAACTGATGATTTCATAAGATATGAAACTATTTCATATATATTAAAACGTGCTTTGATAAATAGATTCTCCCAAAGCAAAACTTGAGTTTTTAGTTGAATAGCTTGCAATACAAAGACTGATATTGGTCGTTCTAATAAACATGATAATGATAAGGAACTTTATTTATCCCAAAATGATAGATAAAGTTTGTCATTTGCTGTAGGTCAGGTTACTTTATTTTACTCTCTAAGCTTTTATTAGCTTATATAACAAGCCTGAAAATGGCTTTTCTCAATGCAATTTTCCTAATCTTAAAAATTTTACTGACACCTAATTTGACAGCTTTTCAAGGGAGCAGTTATGAAGTTGCTTAACCTTAAAGAAATAGCAATTAATTCATCGAAATAACATCTTAGCATTATCCATTATAATCTATAGTCAAAAGCAGGAGGGTTTTAGATGAAAAGCTTAACAACACCAGGCTTAACAGCCACAAATACAATTTCACTGTTTTATCTTTGTTTTGAACTGTCTTGAATGTGTGCTGGTCAGGGCCAATACCAGATGTATGTCAACCAATAAAAGAGCTTCTGCATGGTTCCTCAACCAGCCAAACAGAAACAGCCAAACATACCTCATATCACACTCTGCTATCTCAAATCAGGATGGACATACTGGATATTAAAATCCAAAATACACTGAATAAAAGAGACAAATTGATTACAGGTGGAATACCTTTCATCATAGGTCAGCTATTCCTGACAATGACTGTCAACAATATATTAACCTATGTCTTTGCCCAAATTTTACTTTTTTTGTAAGTGATATGCAATTCAGTTCTGCTCTCAAACATGCACCTAGGGCTTTCACCCTCCATTACAGGTTGTTTATGTTATACAATGTTTTAAAAGCTATTCATCTTTCTTGTATAAGTAAATTGGAATGTGAATTAAATTTAAAAAGAAAATCAACACAGTTTAATTTCTGTTCTGTTTCTTGACTCCAACCACTTATGCAATGTAAATTAATCTTGGCAAATAACAAAAGAAATATCATTAACAAACAAAATAGAAATGAAGCAAACTGTTTCATAATAAAATCAAAATGCAACATAGACATTGTGATTTCAAGGTTAAATCAAACGGATTATATAGCAATGTTCAATGTAATTACAGGTCCCCATTGTTAATTTACAATTTGAAAAGATTTATCAGTGTCATTTAATAATGGAGCACACAAAATCAGAAGATTTAAAATAGCACATGTTTACATATAGATAATGATATTTTTGTGAGATAAACACACTCACACACGTTGTAAAATAGAATTAATTTTCATATCACTTCTCAATGCAGCCTTAACTGCTGTAACCTTTAAAATCAGTCGACAACAGGTAGTACTAGTCAAAGTGGACTTGACTTTTATAATCAATACTAGCTGATACTAAATTTAATGCCAAAGAATTGCTTGTTTCCAGGCAACCTGATGATTCTAAATTTCCCTAAATTACCAATAAATACCAAAACAAGAATATGATGCATGACATTCAGTTGTTCTTTATTATTTTTTCTGCTATTTGATTTCTTTTGTCTTTCCAGGAAATATTTCAAAGTAAAGCGATCATTGTATTTGCCACAACTATCTAGGATATAAACAGAAGCAGGTTAAAAACAAAATGTGCTACTACTGGTGAAAAATACATTTATCATTGATATAATTTCAGCTTTTTAATGATTATTTAATTTTTTGAAAGTATAGCGGGCAAAATCTAAAACAGGAGAATTTGAGCTTTGCTATCATACTTATTTGTAACTAATCAAGATGTAGAACATCTTTCATGATAGTAGCAGTGCTGTTTATTAGGAAGGATGTGTTTCCATTAGCTGTGATATTTAATGTTCAAGGTTTCAATTTCTGCTTAAGCAATCTTATAAATTCAGACAGTGATATCTTGACTGTTTCTGTGTTATACAATACTTAGACTCTTCATATTTAGTTCCAAAAATAAAACACAAAATCCAGTATTTATATTTCCTATATTATTATTATATAACATAAATTTATAAGTTTATAGTAATTAGGTATGGAAATCATCAGTTATGAAATTTTTTTCTGAACATCTGGTGTTTAAGGTACATAAATCTCCAAATAGATTCCACAGCACTTTATGCTGTAAGAGAAATGAAGAAGAATAAAAGTACTACTCAAATTATATAACTCTCACATTATGCAAAAGAGATCCCTTTCGCATTTTTTAGTATTATACTTCCATATGTATAGAGGTATAACTCACTAAATTATTACCAAATAGTTAAAAATTAGAACCGGTGCATTGGTAAAAATGAATCTGATAGTGATAATAACAGGAGATGACAGATATTTAGTATAATTTTATGTAATTCTTTTTCTTTTCTTAACAAATAATTAATGTCATAATGTTATCCCTAGGTAAAAAAATCAAAGCACACCAACAGTGATGCCAGGATGAAAATATAATTAACTTCACTACAGAAGTTATTACCAATACATGAAAATACTAAGCATGAATAATTCTTTAATATTTTGTTTAATTAGTCAAGACATTCAAATGACCCATACAAATGGTCAGAATATGTTATTAAATTGTACAGAACTTGCATTTCCTCTTCTGTCATCCTTAAATTATGAAATATTGCTTTACATTAATAAAACCCAGAATACAACGAAAAAAAAAAAGCTGAACAGACATTTGTATTACAGTTAATAACATGAAACCTGATTAAATGGACTGAATTCTTATTTCATTAAAATTTTTTTTGTGCATGTATTCGCATGTGTGTCTGTGTTCTGGCAGGATCCAGCTGTTCCAGTTACAAACTTATTTCTATTACTTTCACACATAAACATAATAGTTGTCCAGAAACATTCCTTTAATATACTCACTGACCATTTGATTATGGGATAAAATAATTTCCATCTAAAGTTCTTTGCATGCTAACAAATTTCTTTCCTATCTCTGATTGTCACACCAAAACAGCTTCATGAAGACTATATTCTATTACTGGCATAGGATGGGTTTTGGTCATCCTGTGCAGTAACCAAATGAACTGACCCTTTCTTAAATATAACATACCTTTGACTATGGCAAACATGTAGCTGCCTTATGGGGTTAACAGCCCCTTACACACTTCTCTACTATATCTTACAAATTCATCAGCTCCACTATGAGCTTATCTGCTGGTGTGATAAATAAAGTTCCAGATAAAAAAAAAGGCTTTAATAAATTTAAAAGAGATATCTATCATCAGCAGTGATGACTGGTGTGGTTCTAGAAGATATAAGGGATGTAACTGCTTGTATAGATAAGCAGCTCTTATCACATCTTCCTCCATTTAACAATTTGTTACTACCCATGTATAGATTTTAATGAACCCATCATACAATCTTTATCATCATTTATTGACTATTAAACATATTTATTTTTTTCCATGGTTTTTATTGTAAAACATGGATGAAATGTAGTTTGATCTATTACTGAATTATAATATTTCATGCAGGAATATTTCCATATGATTTTATAACAGCATAAACATCAATTGCCACAAAGAGCTAACACTTTTTTCCAGATTTAGTTAAGAACCTTGAGGAAAATATCAGGAATCTACTAACTTGTAATAATGCTACAGCAATAATTCCATCAGCAAAATATTTCAATGGTAAAAAACAAATCCTTTGCAATAACAGTAACAGCTTCTCATTTAATATCATTCAAATACAATTGATGTCCCCTTCTATAGCACCCTATGATATAAGGAAACTTGGGTCAGCAAAGAGCTTAGTTTTTAAAGAGTAGGAGGGAATTCCTTTGACATTGAACTAAAAAAAAAAATCCATGGGCCCCTTGTAATTCTTTTCTATTTTGCGATATAAATAGTTTTTTAGGCTTTCAAAGGTATTCTGGATTGGAACAATTATCCATGTGAAATTAGATAAGCTAAGAAGTTAAAACACATTGGAATATATTTATGTTTATTCTTTTTATTTTTTACTTGTTTCAGTCATGTGACTGTTGCCATGCTGGAGCATTGTGTCAAAGGGTTTTTAGTCAAAGAAACTGACCCTAGTACTTATTCTTTGTAAGCTTAGTACTTATTCTATCGTTCTCTTTTGCTGAACTGCTAAGTTAGTGTTGTTAAACACACCAACATCGGTTGTCAAGCGCTGGTGAGGAAAAACAGAGACACACACACACGTAAATATATACACACACACACTCACAACAATTAGATTCATATATTGAGTTTCTTTTTAATCTTAGACATGAATATATATATATATATAGTACAGTAATCTTGGAGAAGAATGTTAGATGAAATTTAAAGACCAAAATAATATCAAAAGATCATGTTGATTATCCTTGACAGACATCATCTGTGGTCCTTGATCAGAACTCTTGGATATAGACTTACTGTATATCCAATTCCCAAAGTTCATTACCGTCACTGCACTGTTCTTCCCAGAGTTTCCAGTAACAATCAGAACTTGCATCCACCATAGGGAATTACATGGTTCTATTATACCTTCTCTTAAAATTTTCTAAAGATTTGTACCTATGAATTCTTTAAGATCTATACTGTATTAGCAAACTTTGGTTGAATAACTTGAGAAGATCCCTTAGATTGAGGAGTGGAAAGAGTGTGACCATCACAACTGGATGTGAGGTACAAAGGTGGATCTTTGAGTTGCCAAAAAAAAAAAAAGCTCATTCTGCAAATTTAAGGGGTTTGCTGAGGGTGAGTGTTAAATTTTACCACTTGCTAACATGAGTACCCATCAAAATCAAGAGGCATATGGTTTGGTTTTGCCTTAGGTTAGGCTTGTTTCAAAGATCTAGCCTCATGTATGGCACTATCCAATATTAATGCTATATTCTCAAGTAGTATGGTCTTGATAAAGCTTCAATGCATTTCGTTTAGAAAAGAATTACTTCCTTCAGCTAGTACAGTGCTAGAATTGCCATGAGTTAATATGATTAAGTCTTCGAGAAATTTATCTGTTTTCATTGGGATTTTGGAATTGTGTACACAGAAATTGTCTCACATATTTCATTTAGTGGCTTCAGATAAGCTTCTTTCAGTCATCTTAAAGCATTATCAAAAGTTGTACAAATCATTATCAAAAGATGTTCAGTAACAATTTATTGGTTTTAATTCTCTTCTTATAAATTTTCCTCAATTTTCGTGATGCTTATCCTAAGATAATTAGGCAACTTATTAATCAAGTACCATTAAAATCTTTAGCTAGGGTTTAATTGGCTAAATGCATTATAAATTTTCATACACCATATAGTTTCGTATTTCTGAAGTTATAACTGAAAAACTACAGGATGTCTATTTTGTAAACTCTTATTGATTCTTGGTAGGAATCGAAGGTAGATTTCACTTATTTAATGTTTTCTCCATCCCAGGCTTATAGACCTGTTTGGATAAAAGAAAATTGGTGATCTCAGAGCAACAGTGAAATGATGAGCAACATCTGGATTTTTCTTGTCAGCATCTTGACTACTATGTTTAGTGGGCTAACACTTTAACAACAATTTGTTTTTCTTATACATGCATAGGAAATATTCTTAACTACTTTTCCCTGTGGCAACATATATGCATAACAATATTTCATCACAGTCAGGAAATATCTTTCTTACCTGACTCAATAATCACATTGCAGTTTACATGCCTTCAACAGCATACCCTTTATTTGACAAGTAACACACATGATTTAATGTGCTCTTAACAATTCATTCTATTTCTGTAACAGACTCTCTTGTTCTGTTACTGTGTGATCAACTAGTCTTACACAATGAATTAAAACAATGTTTTTCCTAATAGGTTCAGCATGTCTGCTGTTTTTATTTTCCCTAATGATCAACTGGACTGATACATTTCGGTGAACTATTCAGTAAAAATCACAGTTAGGTGATTCAGTAACATTCCAGCATGCTGGTGTATTATAGCACAAGCAAACACATTCAAAACCTAGTTCACAGAGAACTAGAATAAAATACAGTTCAGTAATGTATGCACTGGAACAATTGTACATTTGACAATTGCTTCATTAGTTTGCAATGTTGTACTAAAATTCTTATGTGTTCTGGAGAAGACATAATGGTAACCTACAATACTGCATCCCACTTCAAATAGCTTGAGAACAACATTTTTCAGTAGCTTCCTTACAAGTCAGTCAGTTGTAGATCATCCATCTGCTTCAGCAAATGAATGCCTTGATTTCCTTCTTTGGAGAATATCCATGATTAGAAAAAATAGAATAAAGAATTACTGATAGCAGATCTACATATTTGTATTCTATTACAGATAGAAATTTTACCTGATGTGTTACTGTTCTCAGTAATTACTGTAACACAAATAGGATGAGGTTAATTAGCCATGACAGAATTTAACTTAGAATTTCAGATGAAGGAATCACTCAACAAAAATCTAGTTATTACTTCTAAGACGTCTTTGCTTATGATTAATTTCACATAAATAAAGTAAAAGAATCTGAATGACCAAACTTGATAAAAATCTCATCAATAAAATTTTTTTATCCAAAGCCTTATACATTTGGAAATTACAATTCTCCTAGTCTCCACCAACATGATTACAGGAGTCTCTCCCTTGTATTTTAAGCTCCTCACCTTTGACCTGCAAAATATTTCATGTGGTACACATTAAGCTTTCTTATTACTTCTTATAGTTTACTGATGATGATTACAATGATGATGACAGGTATAATTACCAGTACCATAATTATTATAATATAACATGTTTTTAATGTGCAACTTACTTCCTTGTACAACTTCTTAACTGATATTGAGTACTTGAGCAAAGAAAAAGCCACCACATTAATGTAAATCAACCATTTAGCTTCAAAAGACCTTCAGAGACAAACATTGAAAATTTTCATCACTGAAACGAATTTAAATATTACCCTAGTTTACTTAGTCACCATATTACAAACTATTCTTTAAAAATAAGAGTAAATATTTGTTCTTATGTGAAACTTAGTTTCTCTTTTCAGTATTGGATCATACAGTCCTACAGATCACTGCTTACATTGTTATTTGACCTTTAATTTTTATTTTCGGTTAATATTTTGGACTTTTAATGCTATTAATGCTTTTTTCTCTCTTTATATTCTCATATAAAAAAAAAGTGTAATTTTCTCCAAGCTCAATGTTAATTTAAAAACATTAAGTCTGTGTTTGCTAACAAAAGGTAAACATTGAAAGATTTTTAAGAAGCCTTAAGTATCAAATGGTAAGACTCAGCTTCAATCATATGAACTGGTGACGAAAGGAAAATCAATTTCACTATGTGTGTAGGAGATATGAAAAACTAATTGATTATATCAATCACAAAACCCACAATCTCTTGGCCTGCCACATTTTACAGAATTCTGTCAATATTTGCTGTTGAAATGAAGAAATTCATGAATGCATTTATTTTATTTTAAACTCTTTTTCTTTCTTTCACATTTATTGCCCCAGTACTACTCTGGAAATTCTATTCCAATACACTTTCATGTGTTCTATTTGTGTGTGTCAAATAAATGAATCTTTACTGAACTCAGCACTCAACTGTCTACTGAATTCGTGACAATCATCAATAATATGCAGATCGAGATTAACTAATACGGAATTCTTCAAGTTATTTCTTGAATCAACAAATTACATGTAACTTTTCTTATTTTTCTTACATTCTTGTTTAGTGTGAATAATTGAAAGCTAATTAAAAGCTACAAATTTCTAAAACTTTCAGCTGTTTTCAGAAGTAGCTTATTCATATATTATGTCATAGCAAAATGGAATCAATGCATATGAATACAAATTATGGAAGAAATTAAAATTCCTCTGACTGTTCCATTACATCAATTTAAAATCTGATTTTATTGCTAAATGATATTTGAATAGTTAATTTTCTTCTTACAGGATTAATATATTTTTATTCCTGATTATGTCTGAAAATATAATTGTCACCAGATTTTCATCTATTTTAGAATAAATTGCTATTATTATACATAATCTTGTAAAATTATTCAATAGCTTTGACCAATTTTCTTCCCAATCAGTTCATCATAATTCTAAACAAACAGAAAATTAGTTAATACACAAATCTAAATTGATACAACAAATACATGATCATACCAAGTCACTTTTCATTTTAATTAAAAAATTTAATCCAATGAAAATAATTTTATTCCCACTTAGGTTTTACTTGCCTTTAATATATTTCAAGAGAGTAATGAGTGCTTCATAGCACACTCCACAGTGTATGATACCACTTGTCTCTTAGTTGAAATCATTTCCAACCAATTCTGTTACCATTTTTTGAAAAGGCATTAATATACTCTTTCCTTAGTATAAATCTTATTAGACTGAAATGCGACAGTGGCTTTTGTCTTTATATTACCCAACTTATCTAATCTATCCTCAACACATATTAAATATTAAATACTCATATGAAGTATATCATGATTAAACAGAGAGGTAGTGTACTGAATTCAGAGTTAAATCACTAAACAGAACTGGTTATTTCTGTTTCGGATTTGGAACCCTACTAAATTTGATTGTATTTTCCAAATATTTTAATGATATGTTCTTTCTAACTCTTATTCTTTATATATCTCAGTCTCTCTGTGTCTCTCTCTCTGAATCAATAAGAAATCTGTTATTAAGATTGAAGTAATCCAATAAGAAAACTGAGTTTCCAAAAGTAAAGTGATTAATTTCTTTTAATACGTTTCCACAGAATAGCCATTATTGCTTTGTTTCTAGATCACTAAGAATAAAGCTTTAGATTTCAGAATCTTCATAAAACCTTGTATATAGTTTTTGCTTTATTTAATTATAGCATTATGTATCATGACCTTAACATATAAAAGATTACTTTGCGGTTTGGCAATCAGGGAATACTGAGATTCTAACATCATTCCTTTGATGGTGTTCATAATCCCAGTAACAGCAACAACTACACATCAGTAAACAGTTCATCATAGATGATGATGATGATGATGATGATGATGAAAACAAGAACAACAACATTCACGGAGATAATAACTATCAGAAAATGTGAATGCTGACATTTTTAAGTTGGAAAACTGCTTCAGCAAAGGAAGCTGGAGATATATTTTGAAACAGATTTGCAGCATCTTATCACGAGCTATGAGAAAATTCAAATGTCACATATTTGTTAATTAAGCAGTAGTTGTCATGAAATTATTTACAAACTGATTTTCCTGTATTTCTTAAGTATGAATGCAACAGCGTGTATGTATATGCCTGTGTGTGTGTGTGTGTGTGTGTGTGTGTGTGTGTGTGTGTTTGTGTGTGTGCGTGCATGCATCCTCATGCATATGAATTTATTTTATATCCTCAGATATTTTCAATTTCAGTAACATGAAAGAGTAACATTTTGAATGATTTGAAAGATTTTAAAAGTCAATCAGTATCTCAGCTATAAAATAAATTAACATTAAATCATATATTTGTTAATTAAGGGGTGCAAAATAGAGGACCGACATACCATATTCTTGATAATGCTATGCATTATATCATAATGGAATATCTTGTAAACTCTCTCCTAATCAAATAATTTAATTGGATCAGTGACACATACATTCGAATTCAGTAGGTATTTAATGAACTGTGTTTCTTCACTAATTGAAAGGCATTAAGTTTCTTCCATAATTATCTTTTAGCACAAAATTATCATATTTTCTATTGAGCATTATGTTTTCTTACAGTAAGAATCAAACTTTTGCCACATATATTAACTATTTTCTTGGCATAAGCCAATTTAATTAACCCAGATCTAATACTATACATGACACTTGTCAGAAGGAGGGTTACAAATCTGGAATCAAACCAATAAAATCAGATAAGTTGTTACAAGTTCAAATATCTACTTCAATCTAAATGTAAATATGGTCATAAGTCTATACCAAGAGTAATTTGAAGGAACACAAAGAAAAAAAAACATAAAATGAAACAAATCGCAGTTAAAAATAAATAGGCATGTAATGGAAAAGCATGTATGTGTATGCTTAAGGAAGGTAGAAAAAAAAATATAAAGCTCATTTTCATGAGTACAAATTAGCTAACAAATTTTTTTTTCTTTTTTCAAGAAAGAATAAGATTTTATAACGAGAATTTAGTGAGCTTCATGGCTGCACACACACACACACACACACACACACACACACACACACACACACACACACACACGCAATGTTAAATGTTTTGTGGTAAAAGTAAAAAAAGGAATTAATATTTAGACACATGTTTATTAATTGATATTACAGTGTAGTTGTATGAGTTCAAGTAATGTTAGGAAAACACTGAATTCAGCAAAATAAAAGAACAACAAAACACTTAAAGAGAACCAAACGAGATATGTCAAAATTAATAGAAGTGAAAGTAAATGAATTGCTATTCCTAAAGGGAACATTACGTTATAGTTGATCAAGAAAATTAGATATGATTAGAGAAGACAGAGTCACCGGTAAAAATTGTAACCAATGTACAGTAAAAAATATCATAAGTCTAAGTAATTTACACATTCAGTAGTTCAAGTAATTGATAAGAAAAGAAAATTTTAAAATATGTTAGTGAATATAATTGGCTGGCCAATAAAAAGATTCTTGTATTGAATGCAAGATATATAGAATGAAAGACTTGTAATAGAAAATAAAGTATTTGCGACCAAATACATAGATACATATATATATACATATATACATACATATGTATGTATACATACATATACATATATACATATATATAGACATAAATACATACATATGTATGTATACATACATCCATATATATATACATAAATACATACATATGTATGTATACATACATACGTATATATATATACATACATATATATGTATACATACATATATATGTATACATACATATACATACATACATATATATGTATACATACATATACATACATACATATATATGTATACATACATATATATGTATACATACATATACATACATATGTATACATACATATATATGTATACATACATATACATACATATGTATATATATATATATATATATACATATGTATATATATATATATATACATACGTATATAATATATATATATATATACATACGTATATAATATATATATATATATATATGTATATATAATTGAGATTCCGTTGAATTAGGTACT
Organism: Octopus bimaculoides; assembly: GCF_046866305.1. Classification (NCBI taxonomy): domain Eukaryota; kingdom Metazoa; phylum Mollusca; class Cephalopoda; order Octopoda; family Octopodidae; genus Octopus; species Octopus bimaculoides. Next base: position 45,464,292 of record NC_142945.1, on the reverse strand, counting down.
TAAGTTGAAGCACCAAGTCAGTGGTGTATTATCCGTACAGCTCAAAGTAAGGTGAGTAAAATCAAAATAAGCAACAGGATATGAAGAAGTGATGCAGTACGACCGTTTCAAGCGGCTCCATTTAATCGAACAATGCAATCGTTACATCAATTTGAATGCAGAGCTTTCCTCAGTTGCACAAATAAATAAATGGAATTTTAATCAATCAGACACATCAAAATGAAAATCCATGTTGTTGCTATTGTAGCTAAGAATATACTACACTTCCAAGAAATGCATGAAGTTTATTGGAGTCATAGATTGTAAAGGATTGTGGTTCATTTTGAATTTACTAGTCTTTTTGTCAACTACTAAATCTAAGACTAGAGGACTGTATGTTTAGAATGGAGGGCAGGAGTGAGTTGACAGCTCATAGATAGGCATGGTCATAAATATTGTCAAGATTTTAGGAGTAGTATAAAGTAACTGTCTATAAAGGAGGCTGGGCAGGGGAAGACCCCGAATCAAGATGTTAACTACCAGTTAAAGGGGAAAGATACTAATAAAACCTATCATGTTAATACAGAGGGAATTTTATCATGGGGTACTATGGGTGAGTGTTTATAAACAATATAGTTATGTTGTATTGTTATGTTGTATTTTTTCTAACTTCGTGCTCTATTAGAGTATTTGAGTAAAAATTATATTAATGTGTCCAACTGATTAAAATTCTATTTATTTATTTGTGCAGCTGAGGATGCTTTGCTACGTTGACTATAAATAATATAACTTTTTATAGAGGATTTGCTTTACTTTTATCTACATAAATAATAACAGAACATTTAAACTGAAGCAGTATAAACAGGAAAATAGTCAAAAGGACAGGTTTACTTCTACCTCTGAATGTTAACCTAATGATACAGTAAAAAATAAGCAACAATGGTTTCAACAGTCACTGATAAGTTGTTTGTTATGGTCTCATAATGTCAATGCGATTTCTATGCGAAATTCAGAAGATACAATATAAAACTACCTGCACTATTACTGAGATGTCTACAAATAGATATAGCATTGAATAGAGATGAAGTATTGCTGATTAGAGTACAGTTACTGGGACACTACATAGAAATGTATGGCATCTTTCATTAGAAATGAAAGGCCAAAATAGATTATTCTAATAAGGCACAGGTGTAGCTGAGCAGTTAAAAGAACTGTTTCTCAACCATGTGATTTGGGGTTCAGTCCTACAGTATGGCACCGTGTGCAAGTGTCTTCTACTATGGATCCAGGTCAACCAAGGACTTGTGAGTGGATTTGGCATATACAAATTGAAAGAAGTCCATCATGTGGTCGTGTGTGTGTGTGTTTGTCTTGACATTCCATGATGGTTGTAAACATGCATCACCATCATACAAGCAATGTTTTTCATTTCCAGTCTTCGAGAGAAAACATGTCTAGCCATTGAAGATATACCTTGCTTGGAAACAGGTGTGAGTTGGTGACAGGAAAGGTATCCTCCCATAGAAAATCTAATCTGCCTTCTCAAATTCTGTCTGACCTATGCAGGCATGGAAATGTAGAGATATGATGAGGATGATGATATAATCTTAGGACAGACAATCAGGCAATCCTGAACAAGGTACTAACTCTTTTATTGGCATCAATTTCAGATTTGACTGAATTATTCCTTGATGTGATAATTTTCTAACATGAATTGGAAAGAAAATGTTGATTTATTTCATTAAACATTTCTCATTGTTATGCACTGGAAACTCTCCAATGGGATCCAAGGGTTTATATTTACAAAGCTACCATACAAAATAATTTCCGCTAAATTCACAACCCAAAGCACAAATTTGAAGTCTGAGGTTGGCAGCTATTTACAAATTAGCTGGAAAATCACTGAATGAATTATTAATGATGAGGTTGACAGCCATCAATGACCTGAATGACAGCTAAGTACAATTGATAGTAATTCTCTCTTCACCCCTCATAAAAAGCTTTCAACATCTTCCTTGCCATCTATTCCTGTCAATGGAAGATAATATAAGAGATGCTGAAGGGAACTCAAAAGTCTCTCATATATATACATGTGACATTTGCTATACAGACATTGACAAAGATCAAATAAATATTCCCAATTGCACACAAATAGCTCCACACTTACAGCAGAAATTTCATGACAATATCAATAAAGATCGTAGACCTTATTGCAAAATAGAGAAAGATGAGGCTGAGATGTATGCAGTAACCAAATAGTATTGATGTGAAAAAGAGGAATTAAAGAGAAAGAAGAGTTGGTAGTGGTGATGCTATAATTATATAATGCCAATGAAGAAAGTGCAAAAATGGAAAGTAATTTTCATATAATTTCCTCCCTTTTACAAAAAAATGTCTGATTCAATAACTAAACTGTTTATATATATATATATATAAAGATACAATAATCCGAAAACAATTCAATAGAAAGTGTTTATATACCTGAATGTATTAGTAGCACCTTTCAGAACAAGCCCTTATCAAATAATTTGATGTCAGAACTTATAGACATTACACTTTAGAGCTCAATTGCATATCATCATCCATAATTTTGTAAATGTTGACTGACACTTTTCTCTAGTAATCACAAGAGTACAACATAGATTCCTTATGAAGTCTGATGGCAGTCATTCAGTTGAAATATTTTACCAACTGAATAGTTACTCCATTTCGAGCAATTCAACTTTGTTATGTAACAATTGCAAAAAAATTCAAAATGCAAATTATGAAGCTTCTAAATTTGCAAACAGCTATAAGAACGAGTGACATTATGTTTGTAGATATATTTATATCATAATTTCTGAACAATCGAACATTTTGTTGACACAAGTTTCACTAAGTCAATTCCAGATTCATTGCTTTTTCACTGTAAGAACAGCAAAGTAGCATCTATACCAGCATGGACTTCACTCAAGGAACTCCACTTTCACCTTTTCACTAATGTTCTCATATGTTGCTAATATAGACACCCATATACACATATAAACACACACACACAAACACACACATATATGTATGTATATGTGTATAAATATATATATATATATGTGTGTGTGTACATATATACATACATATATACACTACATATATATGTATATTTTTACATGCTCTCCGATATATTATATAATATGTATATATACACATATATACACATACAAACACATAAGGAGCTTCTGCACAGTTTTCATGTATGAAATTCTAGTCAAAATGTACCAAAGTTGTAGAAGTTAACACAAGGCTATAGTAGAAGACACTTGTCATATTGCTGAAAAATGAATTTCTTAACCATAAAGCCATGGATATAGCAATTGTACACATTTCCTCTTGCCTGATAGTGAGAAAAATTAAAGTAAAATTAAAAAAAAAAAAATGAAAAGGTTGAAAACTGAACACAAAACTCATGTCATATAGAAGAAAATATTGCCTGATTAAACAAACCAGAAATTTAATGAAAGCTACTGTATTCAATAACTCAATTTAACTTTTATTTAACATATACAATATTGACAAGCTGCCATTTAAAATCTAAAATCAGTGACCAATAATTTCTAATGATAAGTTGCTCAGTTTTACCAGCCAGTACATTATAGATTAATAGAGTTCTTCAAAGATGGACAAAATGCTGTTATTGATATTATATATGAAAATTTGAAAAGTATTCAGACACTAAGTGTTTTTAAAAGATATCATTGAATTTAACAGATGCAAAACTTCTGAATGTCAACAGAGTAGTGGAAATAAAATATACAAGTAGTTCTGAACTCATTCCTAAGGGAGACCATTTGTGTAGTAGGAGTAAAGTCCTCACCAAGAATAGTGCATTGGGGAGAGGTCTGAAAGTTAAGCAACATGCCTGAAAACAGCAAGAGGAAATTTCGCCGTATCAACCTCATCAGTAGCTTGGTAAATAAGAATTTCTTTAAGTTCAGTATATAAATATAGGTTTCTAGCTTGAATCCAGTTTTGGACTGTATACACACACACACACCAATGATTAGATACAAAAACTGACTGAAATATAAAATAGATTTAAATATTGTGCAACTGTTCATCTCTAAAGATGAGGTTAACAGTTGGAAACACATCTCACACGTTTGGATATTTACTCCTTAATATTACTTTAAATTAAAAAAAAAAAAATTTTCAAAAACAAACAAATTTAGTTGTGTTTAAAGGAGAGAGAAATAGAGGGTAACATTGTGTGACATTTTCTTTACTCACACATTAAAATTTATACAGAAAATACAGAAAAAAATTATTTCAAAATAAGTAATAATCTATTTCAGTATTAAGGAACTATGCCTCTGGTAAACATTTAAAGTGAAATGTTTTTTTTTAATATACTGAAGATGTCATACGTAAGTAAATGAATGTAAGGTAAATGAATGTAAAATTACTTTAAAAATTTTTAGTTACTCAAAATGAGAACGAAAACACAAGTAAATAGAAAACAATGCATCAAGCAGATATTTTTATTGTAAATATCTAAGCTATTTTTTAAATTAATATATCTGAGCATACAAGAAGTATATAACGTTAATAAATGAAAATGGAAATTATTTCTGAAAGAATAAAGTTTCCAAAATCAAACACACGCCACACACACACACATATATTTATATATATATATATATATATATATATATATATATATGTGTGTGTTTGTGTGTGTGTATGTGTGTGTAAATATGTAGTTATATATATATATATATATATATATACATGCATGCATACATATATATATAATAATGATAATGATGATATTAATAACAACAATAATAACATAGTTTCAGAATAGTTTTTAGAAAAGAAAATTTGTTGACAATATTCCAAAAGCCTGAGTGAAATGCACTTAAATTCGGAAAAGCTCAAAGAAATATATCCTTTTTAACACTTTTTATTTCAAATTAAGTATAATTTTGAATAATATTTAAAGTTGTAATTAAAAACAAAAAAACTTTCATTGATTTGTTCATCTTCAGGGCTTAAGACTTTTGTATATAAAATAGAAGCAATTTATACAAATATTTGAGCAGTGGAGTATTTCAACATGGAGAGAAAATGAACAAACTTACTTAACCCTTCCACAGTTCTTTGGAATACTGTTTTAAACAACATCTAGTAAATATTCCATTGTGGTGGTAAAAGAACTTACCTAAAAATACAAAAGATAAACATATATGTATTAAACAAGTGAAATAAGATATAAGATAAAATAAAAAGGCTTTGAAAAAAATTATGCTGAAAAATAATGCTTCTTATTCCAGAATCATGGCCTTAATCAACTGGTGGATATTCATCTAAAGAAGATAAAGATTTTAAAACATTATAAAGTTACTTATAACTAACACATACTATACAAAACACGACCTTATGTTTTCACAAGTACATAAAAATACCAATCACATGCATAAAGGTAATTTTGTGTTTAGTCCTGAAGCAAGACATGTTTACTGTAAAGTAGGCACAAGAATTAGGATGTTTAAGTTAATTTGTGTTAAAATTATCCCTATATTTTGGTTATATATAATTATCCTATATTTTGACTAACAATATTTTTCTCATATATTAGATGTAAATTAAGTGATATGTTAACACAGCCACAGTCCATTGGCTGAAGCATTGAAATGCAGCTATAATAGAGCACTGCCTAAATTTCATCTATGTCAGAAAATATTAATCAAATTTATAAATTTCCTGTTTGGATTACTTCTTTTTATACAATAATTCATTTTAGCTGGAGTGGCTGTGTGGTAAGTAGCTTGCTTACCAACCACATGGTTCTGGGTTCAGTCCCAATGCGTGGCACCTTGGGCAAGTGTCTTCTACTATATCCTTGGGTCGACCAAAGCCTTGAGTGGATTTGGTAGATGGAAACTGAAAGAAGCCCGTCGTACATATGTGTATATATATGTATGTGTGTGTGTGTGTATGTTTGTGTGTCTGTGTTGTCCTCCTAGCATTGCTTGACAACCGATGCTGGTGTGTTTACGTCCCTGTAACTTAGCGGTTCGGCAAAAGAGACCGATAGAATAAGTACTAGGCTTACAAAGAATAAGTCCCGGGGTTGATTTGCTCGACTAAAGGAGGTGCTCCAGCATGGCCACAGTCAAATGATTGAAACAAGTAAAAGAGTAAAAGAGCTGAATCTCTATAGTTGGCTTTCTACTATTCACCAGGCAATGTCTTACAGGTTTTTATGAGAACAATTTGGTTTTTGTATTCAGCTGGCAAAATGACATTTGATGACTTAGTGATGAGTAAAGTCATAAAAAAAAAAAAATTCATTACGATTTTGAGATGTTCCTACTTACTAATTATTTAAAATCACATCAGTCACAAGGATTGATAAAAAACAGAATACAAAAAAAAAAACTGCTATTTAATATGACTGGCCTCACTACTTGGCTGTTAATCAAATGAAAATTATTCATAAATCAACACCTGTAGAAAAGCTAGTAAAGCATGCACTGCTGCACCAAAATACTATCTATTATGGAACATTAATATCTATTAATGTTCCTACCCACACCAATCAGTATTGATGTTTTATTAGACCATGTGATATCGATGTTTTAATCTCTTGTGAAATCTAAACAACTATTGATATATAGATATACAATTGCTATGAAAATTCTCATGGTTATGTCATACTTAAATGAATTAGTTAAACAGAATCTGATTATAGTTTCTCCTCCCCTTCCCAATAACAACCACCACAAATAACAAGCAGTGCAGGAGTATAGTTGGTTTTTACTAACAATTCGAGTGACAGCACTACTTTCTCTCTTCTCTCTCAGATGAAGGGCAAGGGCTCAAAATACTAGATTCTTCACTCCTCACAGTAACTGATCTTATTATTGACACTCCTGTGAACTAATTGTTTACCAATACAGGCCAACACCAGTTTACAATTATTTGAGATTCTACCTTTCTAAATAGTTGCTTGGCCTCTACAATACACATCAAAGTCAAATAACTCTCAATAAACACTATTGAAACACTATTACTATTTATAAATCAGAATCATGTTTCAAGTCCAAGACCAGCATGTCTTACTATAAAGAAGAAAATTTCGAATATTTTTCCTCATTTAGTTATCTCTGTGTTATAAGTCTGTTAAAGGTCTGCCCAATCAGAGCTGACAAGAGCTCAGTTAAAAACCAAAATATAACAAATAAAATGTACATATGTTAAATAAAAAAACACTAAATAAACTACTTGCTATGTCTCAGTGATGCACTCTAAATTAATAGATTTAAAAATAACACTCAGATAAGTTCATTCAAACTGGTTAGATTTTGTTTGGTTAATGGTGAAGCCGTCATCTACTGTGTAATGGAATTACTCAGCCATTGAATATGGGATTCATCTGTATCAAGCAAATTTTACCAGTTTGGATGAACTTCCTTACCAAAAAACATTTCAATGTTGCTGAACAAGTCGAGTTTAGTACATAAATTTATCACTATTCACTATTCTATCCTATTTCATTTCATTCATTTTTTATGTAAACCTAAGTTTATACATAACTTTTGAAAACTTAACTTTGACTTCAATTCATTTACATTATAATACTGTATCTGAGCTGTACTAATGAGGAAACATTATTTGTACATGTGATGGAACAATAATATCCATCTCACCCACATTCCAGTAATATGCTTAACTTGGGCATGTGATATCAGTCTTAATCTCCAAACTAAGGTTATAGTAAAATTTTAAATAGCTGGCATTGGACTATAAGTTGGATTGTAAGTAAAAAATAAACAATATCAAATACTTTACTTTGGCTACCTTTCAACTTTCACCTATTATTTATATTAAAAATCTACAAGGTGACTAGAGACAAAAGAATTATTTTCATATACATGATAGAATACTAAACTATAACTGGATTCAAGCTCCCACTCTCTGAAAGTCTGAATCCAGTTAAATATCATGTAATAAATATTATATCTTAAAGCAAAAAAGTAATATAGTCTATTGGATGGAAAACAGTATACTGAAGTAGGAGTGAGAAGATGACATGACATGAAAATACTGTTAAAAATTAAAACTTATTAATAAATATAGATAAAATAGTTTAAGAGAAATCCATACATATATATATATATATAAACCATGTAGTTAAAAAAAATTCTCAAATAGCCTGAAAATGTTGCTTGTTTACAATGCATCAATTAAGTGGGATATAACTCCAATGATCTTACAACAATTATTATAATAGCATATTCATTGTAATGCTTTTGAAGAAATTTGATATCTGATGACTGAATAGAAAATAAATAAAAATTAGTTACAAAATAAATTTAGAAAAATTTAAATCTAAAGTATATCAACTACAAATGTAATTGCAATTACATTCTCAAACAGAATTCTGATATCAGATAACAAAAGAAATAATGTATTTCAGTTGAAAAAAAGAAAAACAAAACTACTTATAAGCAATTGGAATACAGCTACTAGAAATAGAGGAACATATTGATCCTAACATTAATCAATAACAATTATCAGTTATTAATTTGGATATAGTATGGATTAATAAATATAATAATGACAGATAAAATTAAACTGAAATATCATGCATAATATGTATATATATATATATTTATATATATATATATATATATATATAATGGCTGACATGTGCAATATCTTATTTTATCTATGAGCGGATTACATAGAAATGATATTCCATTCAACTTGATCCCCTGTTAGTTCTTAAAATCTTTGTTGACAAGCTCTTTACAAAAAGAAGAAAAAAATAAGATAAATAAAATACAATAAAACAAAGAAAAATAGAAAAAATAAATAAAAATTTTTAAAAAGCAGGTATTAAAGATAAAAATGTAAAAATTGAATTATCTCTCTCTTCACAAATGTTTTATTTGTTGATAAATGACTAAAGAAATTTATGGTAAAAAACATAAATAAGCCATTTTTCATAGTTTTCAAAAAGCTTTCACAAAACAAAAGCAAAGTCTGTCTAAAACTGCTGTGGCTAGATACTCTACAAAATTTGAATGTTATCATCAATTCATTACTTATTATTTTCATCCTTATCATCATAAAAATGGTCTTGCCTATATTAGTAATTATTATTATAATATAAAAGAAATTATTATTAAAATAATGATAATAATAATAATCATCATTTTTTAATGTCTGCCTTCCATGTTAGCATGGGTGGAACTAAAATAATGATAATAATAATAATTATTATTATTGTTATTGAGTGAGAGAGCAATGCATGCCATCAAAAGGTCCCTCTTTAAGGATGTTGAACAAAACGCCCATATTTCCAAATGTGCATTACCCAAACCCCAAAGAATTCCTTTCAACACATGGCTATGATGCTCCCCCACTACTTCTGCTCATGATCAGAAATGCACATATAATCAGCCACCAAGGGACATGCTCAACTGGTTAAGATCAAACAAGTGACAAGCAAATGTGTGGTAATGGGCAGAATAATTGTTGCAGTCCATCTTTTATACCAAGACAAAACAATGTACATTTAATACTCTCCCACTACTTCTGCTCATGATCAGAGATGCACATATCGTCAGCCAGAATCGTTAGCCTGTAGGGCAAGATGCTTAGTAACATTCCATCCATCTTTATGTTCTGGGCTCAAATTCTGCCAAGGTCAACTTTGCCTTTCTTCTCTTTTGGGGTCATTGAAATAAGTACAAGTTGACCACTGTGGTCGGTGTTATTGACTTACTATCCCACCCCAGAATGACTATCCTCATGCGAAAATTTGAAACCATTATTATTATCATTATTATAATTAAGGCATTGAGCTGGTAGAATTGTTAGCACACTGGACAAAATACTTAGCAATGTTTTGTTTGTCTTTACGTTCTGAGTTCAAATTTTGGCAAGGTTGACTATGATTTTCATCATTTCAATAATGATAGAATAAGCACTGGTTAAATGCTGGGGTCCATGTAATCAACTAATCTCCTCCCATAAAATTGCTGGCCCTGTGCCTATAATAGAAAGGATTATCATCATCACTCTAATAATTGAAATGGTGAGTTGGCAGAATTGATAGCATGACAGACAAAATTCTTAGTGACAATTCACCCATCTTTACATTCTGAGTTCAAATTTCACTGATGATTCTTATCCTTTCAGGGTCAATAAATTACACTGGGGAACATTTCAAAAAAATTTTTTAGCTGTCTTGCTTTTTGCAATTAGTCCTACCTAATTTGATGGCATTGCATTTAGAAATCCCCTCAGAAATTTTCTATCATGTCAAGCTTTTTGTTAAACAGGAATTAATTTTTTTATTATTATTATAGTTATCGTCATCATTTATATTCTTAATACAAAGAGTGAGAGAAAAAGTTTTAAACTCATTTCATTTTTTAACACCAACAAGAAAATTTTAGGAAAACATTTGTTTACATTCTTGAAATTGTACAAAATTTAACTAGTCATTTTTACATTGACTTTGGCTGATTCAATTAGTTAAATTTCTAAATTGAACAAGATTAACAAATAAGACTAATAGAGTAACATTTTTTTTCAGTAGTAAACATTTGTGTTTTAAAAATTAATGTAGATTTCTAAGTGGAAAAAAAAAAAAAGTGCTGGAAAGAATAAAATCATTTATTCTTAAAATCTTCGATTTCATTGCTGATTTTTTTCTTTACAAATATAAATTTTTCTCCCTCTATCCTGCTGATAAATCTCATATATAAGAATCATTTCAATAATATATTATTTTTTATGTATCATCTGGATGTAAGATACATCTTAAAGTTTTAAGTAGAACAAATATAAAAGAATATGTAGAACTTAGATTATTTCATCTTCATTTATTATCAATGTAATATATATATATATATATATATATATATATATATATATATATATATATATATATATGTATATATATATATATATATATAGAGAGAGAGAGAGAGAGAGGGAGAAAGAGAGAGGGCAATCCCTTGCCACTTATATTCTCAGTTATTTGATTGGTTTAGGATATTCAGGGTAGCAAATAAATCCTTATTTTGTGTCCAATGTACTAAGTCTATCCTTTGCTTTACAACTCATAACAAAAGTCCATATCTGAGTTGCTTTCAGTATGCAGTATATTCAATTAAATTCATCAGATATTTTTTTACAGTTTCTTAAAGCATTCTTCTATATTTCTAGTATCATTCAAAGAACGGCTTCTTTTTATTTTCATTTAATAAGTTTGATGAATTAATAGCAAAGTTTGTGACTTTGCATTCTATTATTTAATGAGTTAATCTAAAATTTGGTTTCATGCAGATCTATCTCTAACTCGACACTTGCCATGCAATGGGACTGAACCCAAGACCACATAGTTAGAAAGCAAGCTTCTTAACTCCACAGCCATACCTGTTAATTCTAGAATAAAAATATGTTATATATAGGAGAATGTTGGATGATGGAAGTACTTGAAACCATATATTAGGGATTGATGACTGGCAAGTTTCTTCTTTAAGCAACTGATAGAGTGATTAAAATGAATAAAATGTTTTTCTCCATCATCTATTACTAAGAGCCTAAATTTATAGTTAAATTTATAGCAAAGGCATTCTAAATCAGCACATCATAATTCTCAAAATGCAATTGAAGTGGAGCTTAGGTGAAAAGGAGTTGAGAAACACTGCTTTATCTTTTACTAAATGAATTCATCTGTTATTTTCAGTAACAACCATATAGTTATACTATACATGTGACTGATCAAAGCAAATAGTTAATAGATTTTCAGATTGTTAATTTGACTTCAATGACTAAAATAAAATACTGTGGAAATGAATTTACAATATTAAAATCAATTTATATAGAATTTAGAAAATAAACTTAAACACAGCTATTTTTTGTCAAATTAAACATCTGTTAATTTTATTAATATTAAAGCAAGAAATATAAACACCAATTTAGCACAGCGAATTAATAATTTATAAAACAATATTTAGGAAATGAAAAGGAGAGACACTAATCTAATATTTTTATTAATTTTAAACATATAATTTATTTTATTGTTATAATTATCATTATTTTACTGCTTCTTTAAAGAAATAAAATTATTTCCCAAAATGTTTGATATGTGTGTATCTGCATTGCATATGTGTGTGCATGTATACAAGTGGATGCAATACGAGAGTTTGAAATATGTTCAAAAGATGAATAACACATAAGCACAAATTACTATGTGTGTACATTCATGCATACATGTTAACAACACTGTTCTGTACATGCCCTGTGTTTGAGTTGTGATTGATATATAGTGTCATGTAATCTAATTAAATCCTCATTTCCTTTGGAGACAAAGTGAGTGTAAAAATTTAATAGTTTTACCTAGGAAACGAAATTAGGATACAACTCAGTGAAGGGAAATGGCATGGTTGACTTCCCCCTTCATCTTTTTGAGTTTGATAAAATAAGTACCAGCTGAACACTGGGGTCTATGTAATTAACTTATCTCTCCGCTGAAATTGCTGGTATACTTATAAACTTTGAAACCGTTATTATCTGTCATTGTACTGGTTCTGCTAATCCAGAACTGCTGAAATAATATGATGAGCTGGCATCTTTCATAATAGTTGAAGTTATGATCTCATAAAAACTTATATATAATAATATGAAATACACATTATAAACCTATCAGTATTGTAGGAAGGAATGTGCAGCAAACTTTTTAGAATTATTGAAGCAACAAAGACGATGTACCAGTTCTATGTCTAGTGTAACATAAACTGGCAGAGCCTGTTCTTCAGAATATACTCATAAGTTCATATATTAAGTGTGATTATTTACATTCTTTGTAACAGTGAACTTGCCCCACTTTAGTGCCTGTAAACTGTTAGATAAACTCAGTAGTTGTGGTTAGAGCTCTTTGTTAGGAACACAGAACAATGCTGATAACTCTTTATAAACAAGCAGACATATACGCCACTGATTTAAGCTTCTACAGACTACTCTAAATATTTTACAATGATTAAAACAAAATTGCTTATCAATATATTTATCATAAAGCCTAATTTCTTCTTAACAAAAAACTAATAATTAAGAATTCATTGCTTTTTGACACAAGCAGTTTTATACAGAACAAATGTAAACAAATAGGACTCTTCAGAGGAAGTTGTAATTCAAAATAAAATAAATAAAATAAAATAAACAAAAATCATAAGGAAGAAAGGATATGATAGCAAGGTATTTAAATGTTGAACAACAAATAAAAATTTTCTTCTTGCTATTTTCATTAGGTTTATGGATTATAATTACTAGGTTGAGGAAAAATTTCGTGCACAGTGTTAAAATAATGATTTTTTATGCAAGAATTTATTCAAAAACAACAACAACTATTCCTCAAAATAAAGACCATAATTTTCCATGACCTTCTGCCAATGATCTGCAAGCTTTCAGATTTGGTCAAAGTACCAATCCTTCAGCACTGAATCGAAAAATTCTTGACATGCTTCTTCAACTTCATCAAATGACTCAAATTGGTGACCTTTCATAAAGTGCTGCATTAATTGGGAGAGACCATAGTCAGATGGAGCAACGTCTGGATTATAGGTTGGATGCTGCAGAACTTCCACACCGTCCAATTCTTCAATCTTGTTGCTGTTCTTTCTGGCGGTATGTGGCTTTGCATTGTCTTGTTCAAACAAAGCCCATTTTCAACAAACACAGTGAATCACCATTGAACATGACATGAACTGAATGAACACACACACCACAAAAATATATAAAAAAAGCATTATTTTAACATGGCACACAAACGTTTTCCTCAACCTAATAAAAGGGATAACTGCTTTGCCTATTTGGTTAATAGCAAGTCCTTTTGAGCGTTTTATGCTGAAGCTTATGTCATTTAAATAAGTGGAACTGAAAAATGCCAGAATTACAATGAGTCAGTGGTGTCCTTGATGACTTACTTCAGACAGAAAGATGTCAAGAACATGTTATCATAATGGGTGTGAATAATGGAGTGGAAGTTCATCAGATAGCAGTCAGTGAAGAGAAATCAGAGCTGACATAAGAAGCACCAACCATCGATGGAGACTGATGTAAGAAAATGATGCCACATAGCTACCTGTCTAATCTATCTAATGGCAGATTAGACAGGTAGGTATGTAACATCAAGTTAAAAAGAAAATTAGATTAAAATGTTATAAAGTGAAATTGGAAAGCAATGGAGATGATTGATAGACTTCAACTAGAATATATCTTGGTTGAGCATAGTGTGAATGAAGTTAACTACACGACAATAAATTGTTACTAAAAACTTATAAAATTACCCTTCACATAAAAAAACCTCCCCAAACTTAGTGACTAATCAAAAATGATCTCGAGAATGATAAGAATTCTGTCTGGGTAGATCAATTGGCAGCATTGTATCTGATACATTAGCTGCCTAAGTGAATTAGATATTATAGAGTAGTAGAGAATTAAAAATCTGTTTTGATATAGAGAAATAGAAAATAGATATTTTCTTCATTTTCAATTTAAAATTTCGAAGAGTTGCTGGTTTCAAAGAAGCTGATAAGCAGAATAATAAAGAAAATTGGAAGCATTTTGTCCTTCAAGACTAGAAAAGTTGAATTATAGCAAAAGAAAATGTATATTACACACACACACACACACACACACATACATATATATATATATATATATATATATATATATATATATATATATATATATATATGGCACTGTTGGTTATAGTGATTTAGGGTTCCAGTTGATCTGATCAATGGAACAGCTCACTCATGAAGTTAATACACAAGTGTACCCTTGTTGTAGTTCATTTGTACCTTTAATATAGTTCTCAGGGAGATGGGACATTCATCATGACACAGAATGTGACAAAGCTGGCCCTTTGAATTACAGGTACCTGGGGAGTGTAAATGTTCTCCCATGGCTTCTTATGATGCAATGTAACTGATTCAGAGTCAGAAGAACTAACCTCAGTATTTTTTGATTGGTACTTTATTTATGAACTCTGAAATAATTAAAGGCAAAATTAATTGCAGCGGCTTTGAGCACAAAACAAAAAGAGACAGAAGACTACAATACATTCTACCCAACACTGAAACAACTTTGTCAACACACTTCTTTATAAGAACAAGACACTTAGCTGTTATTCTCATAATCCACCGGAATATAGGTAAATACATTTAATGTATTAAGTTGTGATGGCTGGTTACAATATACATGACAAGTGTTTGAATGATTCCAATCTTACCTAGGTTACATGTAAGAGAGATACTCACCTAAAGTCAATACAGCTAAATATTCATTGATTTTTTTTAATCTGATAAGAAAGAGTAAGGTAATTCACTCTATTACATTTGCATGGGATAAGTAAATATTAAATGATTGCTTGATTGATATTAAAAGTAACCCCTCTCAAGCTAAAACCATAAATGTGAGTATTTGAGTAATGCAATCTTTATATAGTAATTAATGCACTGACTCTTATCATCTTATCTTTGCTGGTCCTTAAATACACTGAACATTTAGTTCTTATGCATATGAAAAAAATAGTTAAAATTATCTAATGAAAACATCTACAATATTTGTAATTCTAAGAAGGTGTCACTTCAAAATAAGACCATGTCACTTCAATGTGAGACATTGGCACTTCTGAGTGAGATTACTGACTTCAAAATGTGTCATTGCCTTTCAAAATGAGAATAGCAATTTCAAAGTGAGATTAATACAAGAGATTTATCCAGTAGAACATATAACATAGTAACAACATTTGTAATGTCAACAATGTAACTTCACCTGGCTAATTATGGCAAAAATTTCATTAGATGGTTGTAGTGGCTTCCAGTCCTTTCAAAAGTGTGCCATTGGCACACAATATCAATTTTCCGAGAATGTTATCTCAAAGAATGACTTTAGTAATAACTGTAAAATTGGTTGCTACTGATAGTGTAAATGATAGAAAGCCCTGCAGTTATTCCAGTCTGTATGGAAAAAGAGGAACTCTGTGGGATTAAGTATAGGCAAAGACTTCAGTAGATGTTTCTAACATAACTATAAATATCTTGAATGGAAACCACGATCTTCTGGTGAACAGGTGATTTATTAAATATGAAAATATATCCTGGCCTTCAAAATGCTCATCTAAATAATGGCTTCAAATTTTAGCACAATGCCAGCAATTTCGAGGGAGCGAGTAAGTCGATTTCGTTGACCCCTGTGCTCAACTGATATTGATTTTAGCATCCTCGAAAAGATGAAATGCAAAGTCGACCTTGGTGGAATTTGAACTCAGAACATAAAGACAGACTAAATGCCACTAAGAATTTTTATGTAATTATGAAATTCTGTCAAGAACAGTACCTCTGGGCTTGACTCAGCAACAATGATATTAAATTTTTGCCCTGTCTGTGAAATGCAAGCTGGCCCCAGTCACTGGTGCTAGTAGTGTGAAAGTTAAAACTACTTTCATCCACAAAAAATGTTGTTTTTTTCCAGAGGAAATATATATTGTCAAATACCAAATGGTAAATTCAGATCAAGCAACGAACACATCAAGTCAGTTTCTAGCCTTAAGCTATAGTACCATTTTATTCTTGTTATGTACATGTCACCTAATGTTTCTGAAATGCAACTATCATTAACGACAGTCGTTTGTGGAAAAATCAATCTCGTGTCTTTATTTATCCCTCACAAGGTGACTAATGGACTGTTATTTATTATCTTTAACAAATACAGATGCATTTCTTCATCAAACTTCATTCTGCGTCTACTTCCTTTGAGCATGCTTTGTTCTCTTTGCATTGCCTGAAATTATCCTGTTAGCAGTCTTCAAATAGATGAGTATGGATTGAGCAAGATCCTTGAAAACCAATCCATGATCATAACAACCAGTGTGTAGTGTTGAACCCTGTCATGTGTGTATGTTTTGTTTTTTTAGCATATGGCTTAAAAAATATTTTTTACAATATAACTGCTATAAAAAACACACTGTTTAGATAATAAGCAGATCCAACTCTTAAATGATAAGATACTGCATTGTCAGTAAAATATCCCTTCATGCATATATGCAATAGAAATAACTATTAACATCTCTTCAAAAGGGTGAGATTTCAATTTTGTATTGTTTATAATATCAGAGCATCATATTCTCATACAGTCTTCCATGCTATACCACTGTGTGAAAATGCATATGTATTCTTGGTTAATTAAATCATCAATGTTTAAATTCTAAGTAACATCTCCTCACTTTAAAATAACTCTTCACAATTTTGAAATTGCTGTTCTCACTTTGAAATTAGATGCCATCCTTTAACCATTCAAATAGTATGGATTGAAAAAGAAAATCAAAATAAAACAACTTTAACAGTAGTAAATCTTAAGGTGTTAATTTTCATTTAATTTATTATTGTTATGATGAAGGGCAAACTGTTTATTAAAATCACTTCATGAGAGTTCAACTCAAAGAACAGATTTGTAATTCTCATCTTAGTTTCAGATCTGTTGATGATGCAAGAGTAAAATATCTATATAAAAGATAACAGAGGACATCAATAAATTCATAGTGAGGGAAAGTAGTAGTGTTCTAGCTGTAACCGTTTTATTGCAATGCCTCCGAAAAGAGCATGAAGGTTCCACAATATATTTTTTCTCATTCCCTTAGATCTAAAGTTTTATGTCTTAATAGCAAACCAATAAAGCAGCAAACTCTTCTTTCAAAGGAATCTTGACCATCAAGAGAGATTGGATGACATGTTCATAGAAAGCTGACAAATGTAATGGCAAGTTGAAAACACATGGATGAATGCTTACCAGGTTTGTATAATTAATGAAATGCATAAGTGAAAGCCACGGTTGAGTTAGAATTTCTATATTTAACATCATCTCTAATTCACCATCTCTTGTACATTTAACATCATCCCTAATTCATCATCCTTTCAACCTTAACATCATCTATAATTAGTAAGCTCTATTATCCAGCCCAGTGAAATATTAAAATATTAGCATACCAATTATGAAAAATGGCCTTGTATGCCTTTGTCAGTTCAATTTGAAATTATGCTAACTGTGACCAGACAGCTGTTATAGTTAGGGGTAGAGAAGTCTCTGGTAGCTGATTAAGATATTGGATTGCCGAAGGTCAAGAATACAAATTAATCAATGGGAATAATTATTTATCAAGGACATACAAATTACTATTATTGCATCAATCTCTCTACTTAAAAATATGTAACATACACACATTGTCGAGCAGTTAGAATTAAAAAGTAATGTAATCCAGTTAAAGAGAACCTGCTTCAAGAAACTAAGTAAATATCAGAATTTACAAAATTTAAAACTTATAAATTATTAAAACAATATTAAATAAAAATATTTCAAACTGTTTATTTAAACTGTACAACAAACACATATTCTGTGATTTAAAACATACATATGTTAATCCGTTTACATAGATCTTAGAATACTAAGATATAGAGAGTTGGTGATTAGCACAGTTTTGTAGTATTAAGTGGATGAGAACCAATCTTATCTTCAATAGAATTCTCATCTGTTGTAATTGATTATGAAAAATATCATGTCTCCCAACCATTTAATAAATTTGAGAAAAGATAGTTTCTTGGGATATAAGCAAGACATGTAATAAAAATATTGTGCATTGCTTTGCACATTCATCCATTTTTTACTCTCTAAAATACTTACTTTAAACAAGCAGTTTTTTTATTTAAAAAAGCAATGAATAATTACCCAACTATACTTATTAATTATCTATGGGAGAATTTACAAAAAAAACAACAACAGACGAGGACAGGTGGTGTAAACAACAAAAGGATGTATTAGTTTAATGCTCCGGAATACAGAAAGTCTTTAACGTTTCAAGTTACGCTCTTCAGCAGAAAGAATAAGGAGAAAACAAGGAGAAAAACACGGAGAAAAAAAATTGAATGTTTTGGTCAGCGATCAATCATGGCGCTCAATAGAAAATATATTTGTTGATATAAGACCTTTATACTGGATGTAAAGGGATGGAAGGTTTATGATACCTGTGGAGTATCTCCTTCTCCCATTATAATCATTTTTGTAGTTTCAAGGATCTGGAACACAAAGAAGTTTATAAGCAGAGTACAATTCAATAGCCATTTATTTACAGAGTTCTCCTTCATGTGGTTCGCTCTCAGTAACCATCTTTATAGCAGCACATGGTTTGTCTTAACTCTGTACACGTGTGGTTCATTACCTCTGGAGACAAGCATGTGGAATCAGAGCAGGACAAGAGTCCACTGTGAGCTGCTGGCTACACAGTATTTCTCAGCATAAGCATGAGAAGGAATGAGAGTGGATGTCATTGGTTTCTTGCTTAAATACTGGTTGCCGGTGAGAATCTCATTGTTGTCCCACACATTGCAAATGGTTGCATGTGAGATCTCATTCTTGTCTTGCACATGGCAATAGCCACCAGTGAGATCTCGTTCAAGATGGCACTGGCTTCTTGTGCCTCGTTACACATTTCTTGTGTTTTGAAACACTTTGTAAGATATATCTTCTGTATCATTCATCTCTGAACACTAATTTTAATAAGAATTTTTAGTTGCCTGTAGCATTGATTCATTCCTCTTTTAATCAGTATCTATCAATTTTTTTCAAGGAACTAATCTTCAATCTGGACAGTAAAACCCACTACTAGACATTTCGGCATTTGAAATGGTAAGCAGGAAATTATTTTGTGTATTGTAGTAATTTTAGTTTTATCCTAATATGGTTAATAATTTCCTTTAATTACAAGGAAATAAGAAAAAAAGAAGTAAAAAGCATATTACTATGTTAAGATCAAATCCAATGATAGTACTTTGGATCTTTAAGGTGTACTTTTGGATCTTTAATATTACCAAGTTGATTTCTTTTCAACAAATTTCATTCATACTTTTAATTTACTGGAATTGTAATATAAATTTATTTGTTCATTTATCTGCACTACAATTGTAGCTTATTTCACATGAAATAACACCATGAAAGGTTCTTAGTATTTCAGGCAAGCTTTTACAAATATTCTATGACAAATAAGTAAATTCATTTGGTCTGTCTTTACATTCTGAGTTCAACTTCTGCTGAGATCGATTTTTCCTTTCATCCTTTCAGGTTCAATAAATTGAGTACCAGTGAAATACTGGGGTCGATGTAACCAACTAGTCCCCTGTCCCCAAATTTCAAGGCTTTGTGCCTTCAATAGAAAGGATTATTATTATTGTTAAGGCGATGGGCTGACAGAATCCTCAGCATGATGGGCAAAATTCTTAGCAGTATTTCGTCTGTCTTCACATTCTGAGTTCAAATTCTGCTGAGGTTGACTTTGCTCCAGTTACACACTGGGGTCAATGTAATAACCTAGTCTCTTCCCCAGAAGTTGATAAAATGGATTGTTATTATTATTATTGATCTGAGTGGAACACCTCCCAAAAGCTTTTGAGATCAGCTGCAGTAGTCACAAGGTACATCATGATAATGGGTTAACAATTCAAAATGACTGTAACGATAATATTTCTAGGTAAAACTTAAGCCTTCAGTAAAATCAGTTTACTTTCTGTAAGTAATTTAGTTGTGATGTTGCTAAAGATATATATCAGTGGTTACTATAACATCACCACACTCTGGGTAAAAATATAATTCAAAATGAGACAGTTTATTGATTATTGATTCTATAAATTTAGAAGTGTTGCAGAGATGAAAGGATGTTAATTAGAAAACTTGATGAATTTATTTTTTGAAAACAAACTTTGCATGCACTTTTCTATGCAGCATGTAGGACATGCAATGGGGAAAAATAGTTCAAAGTAACTCAGCATATTTTGCCTTAACATTTTAAGGTTAATAAATCAGTCATTATAAAAGTTAAATTACTTATTGGGATGGTAATGGAATTTCCAGTAATTGCTCTTTAAATTCCTTAAATGTTCAATTTAATTCAGTTATATCTTACTATCATACTTACCATCTTCATAACTCTCCTCCATTAATGGCTGTGGTTAAATGAGCCTGTTCAAAAGATTCTTTTTATTTGAGTCAAACTATCTAGCTCCAACTCAATTGAGGTCATTATTAAATGCATTATTTGACTTATCTCAGCCATATCTATGACCAATCACTAACTTAGATTAAACTTTAGTACTTCAGGTTGCAGTGTCATTCAAATAGCAATTCTAAGTCCTTATTTAGACCTATGTTTAATCTAAGGTTATCAGTGTCATGCTTTCCAGTTAAATCTCAAATGCTTGCTGTAGAACATTGACAAACCTCTTGCTTTCTGCTTCTCTTCCTGCTAAGTAAATCTGTTGCTTAACCCTGCTTCCTGCTACCTGATATAATTCTATGCTTCCTCTATTTTTCCACTCTTCCTAAGCCAATATATAAAAATCATAAAAATATAACTATTGTGTGAATTAGGATGAGATTTGTGGATACACTTTGATAATAATTCACATACACTGTAAAAGTGAATTGTATCTGTTGTCGTTAATCTTTACCTGTTGTCATGTCCTGTCATCTACCTAGGTAGGTTGAATAGAGTTAGGTTGATTACATATAAGTGATTTCATGTGTATATATATATATATATATATATATATATATATATATATATATATATATATATATTCACATGATATTGAATTTCTGACATCGATTTCCTAATTAAATCATTAATAATAAATAAAACCTTAATAAATAATATCACAAAATTTTCACAGCTTAAGGTATTAATAGCCATTAAGCTTGAAAAATCAAAGGAAGAAAATATCCAGTTTGCTTGATAAAAGGCAAAAAAAGAAAAAAAATTAGCACAGATAGTACAAACAAGAAGCCTTTTGAAAGGAAATTATTTCTGAAATGAAGTTAAACTTCGTTCTCATACAGAATATTGGTTAGTTTCCAGTTTTGACACCCACACAACAATGCTATTTGAACTACAGTGGTAAGAGTTTGAAACAAATCAACTGCACGATTTACATATGCAAGCTTTACACATGACAACACTTATGCTTGAAAAAGAAAGGTTCATTACAGAATTCAGTTTTCCTAAAAATGTTGCTTTAATATAAAATTTTCAAGCATGAAACTTATATTTCCATCCATGTCTTTGAATGGGAACATAAGAGATGCTTTCCAATGGAACTTTTTTACAACAGAAAAATAAACATAATACAATCACTTTCTGGCATGAAAACACACAAAGTATAGTATATGCACATAGATAGACATTTGGAGAAAATACGTAATATGGAATGTAGCAATATTATTTTAGAGTACAAATTACAAAGGATGTTAACTGCTGAGTGATGGAAGGTAGTGCTATAGGAGTTACTAAATTAAAAACTTCCATTAAATTTCAAAAGTCCATATTAGTTTACGTTCCAAAATCCAGCTTACTCATGACAGGTAAATAAATCTTTCTTACACAGTTCAGTCAGTTTAGTAGTAAACTGTGTTCAGTCTCTTAACTCATAGGACCCTTTTAAGACTATCCAAAATATTCCCTTTGAAATATAGAAAAATATTTTTGAATTTCACTATTTAGAATAACTGAGTTGACAGAAGGTCAAGAACTGTAGAGATTATAAAATGCTTCGAAATGTAAGAAAACTTAATGACAACAATGAAAGAAATGAATTACTATGGTGAATTACACAATATATGAGAAAGGGTTATGCTGAATTTCGCATTGAATTTCAGGATAATGGCAAATTGACAGGCATGAAAAATTAGGTTCAGAAGAGGAGTGAAAAGAATTAAGTGCTATACTTTACCTAACAACAAATGTAAGTGGATATAAACAACATAAAGAGTTACAGAAAATATATTGGAGACGTTGAGTAATAAATCAATTTTCAGAATGTATAGATATCTAAACAACCTATGTATTTAGTTTAAAAAGAAATTTGTCAAAATATTTTCGAAAGTTTAATATTTCACTCCTCCTTCCCTATACCTTCCCACTCAAAATTCAAGAGAAAATTTAAAGCTGAAAATGGTATTTTTTTATATTGTTTAGAGCAGTTTCTTTTCAAATGATGAATAATTGTATTAAATATGTCAAACCAAAAACTCAGTGAGGTTATTTTGAAATTTTAGATGCTTCACTATTTTTCTTTCAATTTCTTATCTACCACTTTTGGTGGTAAGATGAATTTCAATCACCTTAAGTTGTTTTTCTTATAATACTTGCAATGGCCCTTCAATTCATTTTCATCAGAATATTAACATAAAGTTTATGAATCACAAAATGAAACTTATTTCATTATGTCAATGATTTATAATCTACACGAACAGAACACACACACACACACACACACACAAAGTAAAAACTTATGGGGACACACATACAAACATATGCCCCTCATACAAAAATTGGTATAAACATGCTTTAGTCAAACCGTCCAGCCCATGCCAGCACGGAAAATGGACGTTAAATGATGATGATGATACATATGTTGTGTGTGTATTAAAGGGATTTGTAAAAGTACATGGCTTAGTGGTTAGGATATTTTTCTCATGATCATAAGGTATTTAGTTCAATTCCCAGACTGGCGTTGTGCCCATGAGCAAAACACTTTATTTCACAATGCTCCAGTCCACTCAACTGGTAAAAATGAGTTGTACCTGTAATTCAAACGGCCAGGCTTAATACATTCTATGTTACGCTTAATCTCCCTGAGAACTACATTGAGGATATACATGTCTGTGGAAAGCTCAACCAGTTGCACGTTAATTTCAAGACCATGCTATTTGATTGACCAGATCAACTGGAACATTCATTATTGTAACAGATAGTGAGGCAGGCTATTAAAGGGATTTTATAGTATCTAGTCTTTTCTTTTTTTGCAAGTAGCCTGGAAATAATTTTGTGAATTTTATTATTATTACTTCACAACTGGCTGGTACTCTATATTGAAAACCATTCATCTGTGAAGCAGGAAGACAGACTGTTACTGACAAGGCAGGCTAAGGCCAGTGGGATAATGTGCTTTGCTCAGGTATACAGCACAAATAAAGTAAAGTTTCAGATCGAAAATCATTTGATCAGTATTCCAGCACAATAACTTTTCTCCAATTATATTTGTCTTAATATGTGGAAAAAATCCCATTTAGTATTCACCTAACAAGTAGAATTTTATTAGATTTAACCAAATAACAGTTTATAAGGTATATTTGATTTAGCACTGTGAAAAATATAAAATTAACATACAAATTGAAACAAAAATAATTTTTTATATTTATTTTTAGAACCAAAAACAATTCATTTATTATATAAAAAATATATCATTATTGATTAAAAAAGAATCAATAAGTCTAAAGTGAAGCAAAATAAAATAATTTTTTTCTTATTTTTTAAAACTATCCATTTGAGATAAAATTAGACAAAAATATGACTGTGTGGATACTGAGGGTGATGAACTGGAAATGTAGAAACAATTTTGAATGATATTTCATTAAAACAAATCATGTCGAGAAGAAAAATTTTATTTTCATTGTAAACTCAATATACTTTATAGAAAGAGATATTTTTAAATTGAATTTCAAGTAAATGCGCACCACCTGGTGTATATAAAAAGCAATTTCAGCATGTGTATGAGTCTTTTGTAGAAACTACATAAAATAATTACAAATATCTTAAATTTTTTTGGGCAGCAAAAATGTCAAATGGAGGTTATATTTATATCTAACATGCATAAAACTATCTTTGAGAAAGCAATTCTCTTGACAATGTCAGAAATTACTTCAAAACAAGCTAATTTTCTTTCTGTAAATTTTGTTTACCCTGCATTCATGTGTTTCAAACAATACAAGAAAATTCATTTGTTTGGACAATAGTAAGATTATAACACTAATTTCATATCTAAAGTGCACATTGTTGCTGTTATGCAAAAGTTTTCTAAGTCCAAAACATTGCTTTTACAGAAAACAAAACAATTGTTTCACCATTCCATAGCAAAACCGTTGTACTCCACTTGACAGTTTTTGATATCTTGGTATCTGAAGCAGTTGGAGATATGATAATTTGACCAAAAAGAACCGGCTTATTGCAAGCAAAAATAAATATTGAAAAAAAAAGCATTTGGCCAAATTGGGACATACAACAGTTTACCATAATAGCAACAATATATGATTTAAATTTTTAAATAATCATACAGATATGGCAAGGTTTCTTCCTACTGCCAACCATTTCCCAAAATGTACAGAGTGTAACTGACACTAGAGAGTTCTCTGTTCCTGGAAAGACTAAGAAGTTCTCTTCACCCTATGTTGTCTCCATTTGCTTGTTCACCATTACAAGAGAGGTTTTGTCACTCTTCTCACTATATTTTTTTTATCAGGGAACGCATTTGTTCAGGGTGGGGATAATAACAAATGAACAAACGGTTGTCTCAGATACTATCTTCAATTAAGAGTGTACCCTGTATCTTGTATCAGCTATTGTTGCAGGTGTAATTGAAAATGCCCAAAGTTTGTCTGAAGCAAGCTGAGGCTAACTTCTATGTTAACAAGTAAGATGTTCTCCATGGTATGACATGGTAGGGGGGTTTATAGAGAAAGCCAAGTAATTGAGTATCCACACTAAATCAAACATGGTTTATCAGAGGAGGGCACTTGGAGCATAGTAACAATGGGAAGATATTTGTCATAAGCACTATCTATCTCTTTACACTGCATCAGCTCTTGTCAATAGCAGAGTGAAACTGACAGCGTTTCACTAAATGTGCTAGTTAGGTACAGAAAGTAGAAAGAGATCTTAAAGTGTTGGTCCAGGCTAATAGACTAATGCCTTCTGGACACACGTATAAGTAGCCAGTTGATAAGGAAAGATGAATAGGGTTTGTATTGGTGTAATGTTATCTCTCATGGTATACTGGGGGGAAAAGAGAGTGACAGAAAAGAATGAAAGTGATTGGAATAAGAAGGTATTAGAAGAATGCCCTTATATTCATTTACCCATTACAATGTGTCTTAGCACTACACTTGAACCTCAAATGACTATTTAGCACAAAATGATTGGTTATCTGTAGTCCAGTACAAAATATATCTATAACCCACAATAAGTAGTAGGAGCACTAGAATTGTTAGACAGCCTTTAGTGCTAAGCACAAATCATTCTTTGAGTATAGCTTTTGTAAATGATATACTTTGCTAGGCTTTATTGCTCTAGATACCCTAGTCATGATGCCTAAACAATCAATGGGTTGTGAGGTACTAAGTACCTTCATTTACATAGAATACTGAGACAGACACACACACAGATACATAATAAAATAGCCCCTTAAAAATGTATGAATTATTTTACATTAACAAAATCATTTGAAATAAAAGAATAAATTAAATGTTGAGTGCAGGAAACCAACGCGAATGCAAACATTTTATTCAATTAAGCATTCACAGTGAAATTTTATTTGTGAAAGTACATTTCTTTAGCCTTCCTCAATGAATACAGATAATATTAGAATTAGACAAAGAGTAGTCATCTATAAATAAATAAATATATAGAAGAAAAAATAACGAACAAAACAATACTTTATAGATTACTAAATTTACACTAACATCAATGATAATAGCTTAAATCTATTTTATACTTTTTTTAACTTTTTGTGGTTTCATCTTCGTCTTTTCTATGACAAAGTTACCGTGTGAAGTCACAAAACAAGTCTTATATTATGGGATAAGGGGAGGGAATGAGGGAATAACTATCTCTTTTATGATTTCAATAAGATTGCTGAATAAGCCCTCCTTTAGTAGGGAAATAGATATGGTGGATGTTCAGTTACAGTTTCCACAGGTTGATACAAATGGGCGTTTTGATGAGTTTCAATTTTAGAGATAAATTTTTTGGTAAAATGTGAAAGAGTAAGAAAGATAGTTCAGACAGTATTTCATTTGCCCTTTTCAAGTTCTGTAGTTAGCAAGGTATCTGTTTTTGCAAAGTTTACCCTATTTTGTAATGCATGATGGTTGACTTTCTAGCAAACTTCTACAAAATTTTAGGGTTAATTTGTATATCCACTACAGCCCTACTTTCTCTTTCTGATCTTACCTTTCCATAAAAGAGTTTGATTTTGTCTTATATTTCTAGGAAAATCCATTTTAGGCAAGATCCTTATCCTGTACTTGAGCTGTCCATGTAAGCAGTTTGAAGTCTTTGATAATTGCCTTATAAGAACTACTTTTTTCCCAAATAAATTATATTTTTGAGTATGTTGGCCTTTTTTATCTTGGACAAATTTAATGCATATGGTTTTCATTATCTATATATTAAATACAAGAGAATGTTTCTACTCTCCTTTTCTGTCTCACTAAGAGAAGTAACTCAAAGATGAGAGAGAGAAATGAAAAGTTATAGAAAAAAGAATAAACAAGAGATGATAATGGTAAATAATGGTGGGGATGGTTGTTTGTTGTGATGATAGTGGTGGTGTTCGATGATGACATTGCTTGCCCCAAGGTGCATGCATTATTTGCACCAATGTGCATGCATTAGATCATACAGTATATTGTCTTGTAATTTCATTCCACAAAAATAATTGTTTACTGTCAATTTACAGAAACCACCTCCATTAATTAACACTCTACCAACACATTATCACCACAACAAACTGTTACAGTTCTCATGTGTGCATGTCTGCGTGTGTGTGTGTGTGTGTGCACGTGTGTGTGTGTGTGCACGTGTGTGTGTGTGCATACGAGTATGTGTTTATGTATGATTATACATATGTACCAATTCATTTGCATTTCTCTTTTGTTCCTTTACTCGCCCATCTTTCACTTTTACCATGTCAAGTAACACTTGTCACAAATTCCTCTTCCAGCTCTCCCTCCCTACCCCTCTCTCTATCTTGCCTACCATTCACTGCTGTCTCCACCATCGTAATAACAACAAGCAACTAAATTTCTTAGGATGTTCACTAGCAAAACCTATGAAAATTCTATGGACTTTACTAGCTGACATAAATTGCTTAAGTTCTGTACCATTGCATAGAAAGACTTTCAGGCTGGTTCAGTTTGAGGATCTTGTTTTAAACTGATTTCCAATTAACCTTGTGAAAGTTCAGGTGGAAGAGAGCTCACCGGCTTTTTATGTTCTACCAGATTATGAACTGAAAAATCATTGGCAACTACTTTGCATTATGGATGTGTTCGATTTTATTTGTGAAGCAGAGATCTAAAATGTTGTTGCCCTTAATAGGGTGGAGTATTATTTGTTCCAAAAACAGTATATTAGAAAGTTCAAATAGAGATTCTGCTGGTCTTTGATCATATAGTTAACATTCTTATAAAATATTGCCTTCAGTCTATTTAACACCGGAGAAATCAAAGTTACTCAAAAGAAATACTTAGATATGTTCATCCAATTTGATTAATACTTCTATTTTTCTTAGGCTATCCTTAAATTTATCACTATGATTTGAAAAATCCAGTGGATATGATATGGTATGACTACACTGAGTTGCTTTATACACATGATTTATGTGTCACATGGAGAGTTTGAGTGTGACAGCAGAACTAAGTGTGTTATATCTTCACAAACATACATGGCAACTCTATTGTCACTTTCTTTTTTAACTGTCAGTTTAAAATATAGAATACTTTGATATGTGTATCTCTTTATCAGCTATGTTTGCTTGTTGATGGCTTTCAGTGAATGATCATAGAATCAACCTTTGTAAATGACCATGAACGATATTGTTAGAAATTAATTAAAAAGGTACCATTTAATTGATATCATAAATTCATCATCTAGTTTAATTAGCAATTATTTACCTTGTACTTGATATGGTGGCTTCCTTATATTAATGACTATTTATCCTATTTCAGTATTATATGAGGAGATTACATGATTAGATGTATCTGCATGCCACAAAGAGGCGAATAAGATGACTCTAAAAAGGACAGTCTGATAATTAGGGTTGATTTGATGAAGTATCGCATAATAGGGCAAACTATTATAAAACACGAAATGTGTACTAACTAAAGAGTTAAAAAAAAAAAAACTGGGCCAAACAGATATGGTATAGGACTAGGAAGCTGTTTAGGAATTATCAGTACACAAATGTTGCTAAAATGGATAGAATATTAAATAGCTGCCTTGTATATCTAATAGCCGCCTCATAAACCCTTCCTCCAGAGAGATCTAATGATGTTTTTCAAAAAGTTACTGCAGGGAGGGGGTTACTTTGGAGAAGCTACTTAAGATGAACCAAAATCTTATCTGGAAGAATATTTGTCTTTCATCCAATACTTAATACTATAGATAGCACACACATTGAATTTTCTAGTAATTCATGGAAATTTATTATACAAGAAGACAAGAAAATATCAAAATCCGAGAAGAAAGTTACATACTTTGTTTGTTTATAGCATATAGTTGCCTCATGAGGACCATATGTTTGAAGTCTCTGAATATATAAGTGAGCACATTTACAATAAAAGCAGAATGGTCATAATCAGAGTTTTCTTTAGATAAAGTTAGCTTAAACTGACATATTAGATATTTGATATCTATATGTCTGTGGAGTTGGTTGTTTCTTCCCTTCAACTAGACACCTTTTACTTAAAAATGTTTCTATGTGTTGTTGATTGTGGCCACTTATCAATGATACAATTTTTAAACATATAGCAAAGTTTGAATATATTTTATGGAGGTGTAAAGATTATGCTGTCAAGAATTACAAAAAACACAGCAATCATTAAAAGATATTTCTCATGAGTTATAAAAATCACATCTAATGAAATCTTTGTTTAAAATAGAATATTCCATAGCAAAAAGTTGTTTTTTATATTCCATTGTTACATTCAAATAAACAGTATTCTCAGAAGAACAATATTTCCTTGACTATAGCAACTAATTTAAGAACTAGAAAAACATACTTTCTTTTCTTAAATGCATTTGTCAAGTATCTGCCAGACTTTATATATAATTCTGTATGTAGCATATATTTAACAATTGATCTCACATCAAGAAAGAAAGAAAGATCTAAACATTGAAACAATATTTGGCTACTAGATCATAACAGTCACCTCACAGAGAATAATTTCAACAAAGCCTTGGATTATTTTAGTTGAATAGGAAGTCTCAGAAGAGGAAGAAAATATTACCAGCTATGTTAACACTGATAATATTGAAAATTTCCTTTATATTTTATAAGGAAGATTGCGTACCCTCAGGGAGACAAGTATTGCAACATCAGTTGAGATATATTCTGTTCAATGAGATTACATTTGGAAGAGGGAAAATAGAAAAAGATATATATCATTTTCAATTTCTTGTTATTGCATTTTATTTTTATTGCATTTTATTTCCAGGTATTTCTCTATATGTTTTGTTATTTATCAGAAACTTAATATTCCTGCTATTTTTATTCTGATTTCCATTAACAAGACCTTGTATAAATATTCGACATGATATCAATGATATGCAATGCTGTTTGGATGTAACTGAAGAAGTAGCTAAAACATGAAATTAAACTGGACAGCGTAGCAAATCTATTTTTACTTTATCTTTAATTCTTATGCAATTTAATTCTTATTCATCTATTCTTCTTTAATAGATATCCCATTAGGAATATTCAGGAAAAATAAAGTTTGTTAGCGAAATACATAAAGTGAAAGTAAAACTTCCAATGGAAAAAAGAAAAAAAAAAAACTATAAATAGGCCTTTAAAATTGGTTTCAATGAATGTTTTAGAAATATTCTTCAGAGAAATATATACATACATTCTGATTTCTAATCCATAATGACTGAAAATATGTAGCCCTGCAGATATGCCTATAATTCTTTATTAGCTTTCTAAAAGGATATATAGAATTTTAAATCTGAAATACTTTTATTCTGCAATCAATAACTTTCACTGTTGCAAGTTGAACATAATATAATATTTTCTTATTCCTACTTGTCTATCTTCCTTACTTGATACCTTTATTGTTTTAGCTACCAAGTAGCAAGTTTTAAGAGCTCCAAAACTGTGTGCCAAAAGTTCCATTTTCAATTTATATCTGGTTTCAGCCAGGAATCATACCCATAACTAATGCAATTCTTTAGAAATAAAATATATACAACCATCAAATGACATGTATGTATAGTCAATATGGACACATTGCTTGAATATGTTATTCAAAGTTATTTCATTATATAAGACTGCAGACAATTCAAATAATATTCCAAAACCATTAGTGTGAGTCAGGAACAAAAATAATTAAATACATTTTCTATATTCTTGTTCATTAACTGAAAACATCAACTATTAACTAAGTGTTTTGACCAGTAGTTGTATTATTCTTGAATATCTACAACCATAGGCACAGGAGTGGCTGTGTGGTAAGAAACTTGCTTCCTGACCACATGGTTCTGGGTTCAGTCCCACTGCATGGGATCTTGGGTAAGTGTCTTCTACTATAGCCATCAGCCAACCAAAGCCTTGTGAGTGGATTTGGCAGATAGAAACTGAAAGAAGCCCATCGTATATACATATATACATATTTGTGTGTCTGTGTTTGTCCCCCGCCCGCCATCACTTGACTACCGATGTTGGTGTGTTTACGTCCCCGTAATCTAGTGGTTCGGCAAAAGAGACCAACAGAATAAGTCCTTGGTCACTTTGTTCAACTAAAAGACGGTGCTCCAGCATGGCCGAAGTCAGATGATTGAAACGAGTAAACAGAATAAAAACAATTGTGGCACACACATTAATGAACATTTGAACAGTAAAAAAAAAAAGAATAATGAGTACAAAAATACTTTTACTGCTGAGATTGAAAATGATAAAACCTCTATATTTATGTGGATATATTATTACTGATAAATAAAGTGCCATTGTTGATACAGTCTAAGACAGAGCTATGAAGCCAGTCCTGACAGGAAATGTAAAATCATCTAAAAATGTGAAATCTATGGTTATAAAGAAAACTGAAAACATGTGACTTTGACAATTCTTCTTTCAAACAATATCAGTAAACATCAATCAATTATTTTTACATATAACATTGGGAGTTCTTTCTCATCCAGATGTTATAACAGCTTTTGCATTTCTTTGAATATGTCAATAAAATGTCAGATTATATAGAAATTCTATTTTTTACCATATGACTGCATAAAGATATTTCCTTGTTTTCTCTTCATTTTGCTTTTGTAAGAATAAATATAACTTCTTATTTTAATAAATTTAATATTTAATCTGAATACGAATATTTAGAAATGGTGATATTTTTAAATAGAAAAAAATTATTCTACTGTTATTCAAACCTTTGAAGGCATGACAGTTGGTTGTAACAATAATATCGTATACAGACACTAGTCACATCAGCAATATTCTCATGGTTTCAAATCTTACCAGAGTCATTGTATCCTGCCTTTCTGTAAAGTACTGAAGTTTGTTTACCTTAAGTTGTCTGAATGAATGCAAAAATTCAACTTAAATTGAACAAAAAGAGCATACAAAACATATCTAAACAATACAATGCTTTAAGCTTGTAAGGAAACATGCATTTGATTATACCCATTCAATGCAATAAATTTATCAACCCTTGTAAAGATGAAGAGTAGAGTCAAACCTGATAGGATTTGAACTCAGAATGGAAGGAGACACAACTAAATACAGTAAAGTGTTTTGCTTGGTATTCTATCATTTCTGCTAATACATCCTAAGGCAAATTATACTTTTATAAAGGAAGGAGAGATATAGACTTAAATGAACTTTGTATGTTACTTGCACTGGATTTGTTTATTGAGAACTGAGCAGTTATACAAGTTCCTTTATTTTGAGTATTTCTATGGACAAGACAAACCTAATCAATGAAGAAAGTTACATTGACTAAATTAATGTTAAATTTAAGACAGCTGAACTGTAAGCTTAACACTAAATTATATTAATTTGATAACCTATGGAATATTAAGTGAAGGATAAAAGGAGGTGTTCAATGCACTAAATAAAGATTCACTTAGGGAA